>NC_139722.1:12517864-12625364 GCF_964211835.1 Anser anser | reverse complement strand
AAAAAAAAAAAAAAAAAAAAGCAGGACTCCATTCATTCACAGTGTTGCCAGCTATGACTATTCAATTCTGCCTACTGGAGCTGCACTTTGTGCCGTTATTATTTCTCTGTAACAAATAACAGGATGTACATTTTCTACAAAGGGTTCCTTTGTGTTGAGATGTCTTTCTTGACAGAACATATTTGTGCTGTCAAGGCAAAGTAAAATCAGCAGGTCAAGAGAGGTGGTCCTTCCATTCTCTTCTACTGTGTGAGGCCACACGTGGAGTACTGTGTTCAGTTCTGGGGCCCAAGTGCTAAAGAGACCTAGGCATACCAGAAAGAGTCTAACAGAAAGCCATGAAGACGATCAAGGTATTGGAGCACTTTATTCTGAAGAGAGGCTGAAAGAGTTGGGGCTGTTCAGCCTGGAGAAGAGGAGGCTTAGGAGATACCTTGTCAATGTGTATAAATACCTCAAGGGAGGGTACAAAGAAGGTGGAGCCAGGCTCTTTTCAGTTGTGCCCAGTGCCAGGAGAAGAAGTAATGGGCACAAACTGGAACACAGGAGGTTCCATCTAGGAAAGACTTCCTTACTGTTCTGAGCAACGGCACAGGTTGCCCAGAGAGGCTGTGGAGTCTTCCTCTTTGGAGATCTTCAAAAACCACCTGGCCATGGTCCTGGGCAAACTTTTCTGGGTGTCCCTGTTTGAGTGAGGGGTTTGGACCAGATGAGCTCCAGAGGTTCCTTCCAAACCTTAACCATTCTGTGATTCTGTGATATTTGTGACAAATAACATGCAGTGTCTTAGCATATATGTATAGAGTAACACAAAGTTTTTGCTTCTTGAAACAAATGTGATGTAAATAATATACTTATATAACAAAATTTCAAGTGATTTTCAATTTCAATTTCCAAATTTGAGGAGCTTTGCAACACACTTTAATTACAAGACTATAATAAAAAAGAAGTCCCTTACAGCTCAGTTATTTTCACAATCTTTATTATTTGCCTGGAACATGAATAAATCTGTCTTACATGCAAGTGAGTGGGAGCACAGAAAGAAAAGGAAGACAACTAAAACCAATTACTGAAAACTTCCTCAGATTACTACTTGCATCTGTTTGTGCAGTTCTGCATGTTTTCAGCCTTATTAGGTGAATATATGTTCTTACGGGTGTCACTACTCTGTATCTCTAATAATGAGGTGCAAGCCCATGATGCCTTGAGTACTTGGATTTATGTTCAAGGAATCAAGAAGCTAAAGCAAGCCAAGATGCTTGTCAGGCAGCAAGAAAGCAAATGCAACTCCAGGGAGCCCAGCAAATCAATTATTGCCACTGAGGAGGCACCTGTGTCTGCTAAGATTATCTACATCCTTCAGAGGTGAGTGTGACTGAATGTTAAGAGAAAAGAGATCTAGCACAATGACAAGAACTGTTGACAACACTGGATTTGCCTTTTATGAGAAGTATATACATGAGCAAATACCATGCCTGACCTGAGTCTCAATAGTTAAGGAGAGATGGTGAAAATGACCTGAGAAGTATCATTTTTTCATGGAGAAATAGATGCTTATGCATTTGGAAAACAACAGTATCTGCCTAAAACAGGCTGTTTTCTAATAAAATCTATAGTGTTAATATGCAGTATTACTGATATTTTATTGGCTGAATTAAACAGGGACTGAAACAGAAACAAAAAACTTACAGTTTATTTTATATATATAAATTATATACACCACATATGTATGTGTACACGCACACACATATATTTAATCAGTTGAATTGTTTCCTTCATTATTTTCCTATTTCTCAGAACAGTTAGAAATGCTCTCAGTATTGTCAGTAGGCCTGTTTAATAACTTAATACTCCAGCGGACTACCGAAATAATGCGATTTCTGTCTTGTAAATCTGCCAATTTCAACCAGAAACTGCAAGAGAATAATGTGTGTCATTTGTGAATTTGTCTTTTGTCACCTCTAGTCTAGCAAAGGGACAGAAGGAAAAAAAAAAAAAAAAAGGATCCACAAGAACCCTCACAGTTATGATCTTTATTCCCCCAGGAAGAATTAGTTTAATACCCTCTCTACTCAGCATACAGACATACAGACATCATTAACATAAACTATATTTTCTCTCTGGTGCCGCACAATTTCATAATCTTATTTAGACAAAGTAGAAGTTCATACATTATCCCGATACAAGTAAAATGCACATGAAGTTATGGCTAATTATCAGAGATCAGATCATAGAATCATAGAATCATAGAATATCCTGAGTTGGAAGGGACCCTTAAGGATCATCAAGTCCAACTCTTGAAACCGCACAGGTCTACCCAAAAGTTCAGACCAGATGTAGAAGACCATATGCCTATACATTCCTGCATAAAATCACATTGAGAAGAAGGAGTGGGACTTTGTGAAAAAGATATACAGATAAAGGTTATTTAGAAATCACGAGAGAACAAATAATCAGCTAAAGTATGCAGTCGTCTGAAATAGTCACTTAAAATTGTCCACTTCTGCCTCAAAATTATGGATGAGTTTGAGCTATTCAGACACCAAGGTATGGTATAAAATGACAAGTTGCTGTACGTATGCTTGTGTGCACAAGGAATACTGGTGGGATGTTTTCACATTTTAGCCCCTACTTCTAGTCCTAATGTTTTTGTGTGGAAAGATCAGAGAAAGTGGCACAAAAGAAACCTCCACCTGTAAGGGAGGTGATGGCTCCATCACTCTGCTAGTGAAGCTGAACTATCTGACACTCAGGTCCAGCCTTGTTATTCACCTGGTTCTTGTTCTGAGGAAATGAAAGTCAGAAAAAATCTAAGGACACCCACCTCCTATATGCATTTTAATCACATTTTTTCATGAACTCGTTTGCTGCGATATGGAGAGAGTATATATGTATGTCTGTTAGAAGAGTTAAAGACATTTCTGGTGATATTAATTCTACCTTTTAATTCGTTTTTATGCTAAAGATTGTCACAGATCTTTACACAGAAGACACAGGTCTTGTGTCTTCTCAAGTGATCAGAAGCCATCAGTGCACACTGCTATCAGCTATGCTAGAAAATACAGCATTGCTTCATCTCCTGCACACTGGTGGGAATATACATCATTTTCCCAAACCTTCCAAAGATACAGATAATTTCATGATGTTTGGAGACCTACACTGAAAGCTCTTTCAGAGAAATTTCTATCCCCTGAAAGAAGAGTTGTCAGCATCAATTTTCCCCATAGTAAAATGTGTGAATATACAGCACACTTGATGTTGCATTTGTTAAGTACCTTTGGCAGTTTGCTGTAGTGTTAGCTGGAGTGACGTATAACGTTACTAGAGAGAAGCAAAGTTCCCACAGAAATGATGAATCTTTAGCACAGGAAACTTAAGGTTTTGAAATGCATTTAGCATTATCTGCTGGTGTCTGCTGACCCCTTGTACTCTTCTGGAAAAATAAATAAAGCTTGTAAAAATACTGCTTGCACTACAGAGAAAAATGGTCCCTTGAAACAGGGAGCTAACCTTTACTCTCAGTGTTCTTATTTTTTTTTTCTCTTTAGCCAATCACCAAAGAAATGATTTCCCTGTCACTTTCAGAGTCATGTATTTCTTGTCTCTTGAAGTTTGTAGCCATAAGTGAAAAAAAGAAAAAAAAAAAGAAAAAAGAAAAAAAAAACTGCATTAAAAAGGGAAAAGGACAAGGAACTCTGAAACTATTTGTGCTCTAACACTAACACCATAGCAAAGATTTTTTAAAGGCAATTACACAAGAACATATTTGTTTGTAGTTCTATAAAAGAGAAATGACTAAGGTGCCTATATCAATTTTCATGTGTTTTAAGCCTGGATAGAAAGGTTTTCCTTGTTTGGGTCTTGAGGAATGGAACTGTTTTCTGCTATTTGTGTCTGTTTCTCACCTTTTGTCTCCCACTTTCCTTCTGTTATTTTTTTACTGCAACTTAACACAAAGAATATGTCAGCTGGGATAGTAAAAATTTCTGGCACAGCCACATGACAATTGGACAGTGACCAGATGTTATTCACACTGGTCACTCTCTCCAGTTTGTTCTGATGTCTTTTCTTTTGCTTTATGAAAAGATGCAAGGTTGTAAAAGGTACTTAGTGAAAGGGTAAATAGCATACACAATTTGAAATGGAAAGTAGAAAACAGCTCAAGACAGCAGAAAGCTTCTCTGTTCTTTCCCTCTGAAGAATCTGAAGAAGAAAAATGAAAGTAGAGGAAAAAGTGAAGCAGATGTATCTTTCTATAGAAAACAATATTTTTAAAAGGACTCCATAAAGGTTATTATTATTATTAACCATATTTACATACAAAACCACATAATTATTTATATACAATGTCAAAGTGGATATTTGACAATACATTTGCATTATACTCTAGATCAGGCTACATATAGATGCCAGACAGTCCAAGCTATGGTCACTGTTGAGCAAATGATGGACTATCATTATTTTTCTACAGATAAGTAGAAATTTTCTTTTGAACCCTTAATCTACGCTTTTCAAATTATGCTTAGATGCCATTCCTAAATAAGTATTTGTTTTTGATGACTTCATTAAACAAACAAGTCTTGTGTGAACAATGTACCCACTAGGCAACTGGGATGAGGAGTGGAAATGGTGAAATACTAACTGTACTTTTGCTAGATGCTTACACAACATTCATATCAGGTTATGATAATATGAAAATAAATATATAAATCTTAACCCAACGAAGATAAATGCCCCACCCCTGGAAGTGTTTAAGGCCAGGTTGGGTGGGGCTTTGAGCAACCTGATTTAGTGGCAGGTTTCCCTGCCCATGGAATTGGAACTAGATGGTCTTTAAGGTCCCTTCCAACTCAAACCACTCTATGATTCTATGAAAGAGCTCTAAAGCTCTAACTAATAAAGCTCAAAATATAATGGGAATGAGACTCCTCTATGTCATCATCATGTGCTTCTCAAAGGCAGTATAGAGATCAATTACTGGCCAACGACTTTTATAAAAGAAGTGAAAGAGAGAATAGGACAATACCTAATAAAGGTAAGACAAAACCTGGTGGGCCACTGCATCGTGATGTGAAGAGCCACAGACATAAAGACAGGCTTTATCAGTTATAAACTTGTTGCAGTTAAGTGCATCAGAATATTCGCTTTAAAATAAAGACAGGTAGGGGCAAAAAAGGGAGGGGGCAAAAAGGTAGGGGCAAAAAAAGAATAGGCTGCAGAACAACAGTGAAAGGGACATAGTAGATAATCATGACAATTCAGTGCAAAACAAAGGCCAAAGATATAACAGTCTTCTTAGATAAACAGTTTGTTTTGCATATATTGGTAAATAAAATGTTATTTTGAGATTGCCTCTACTAACAAATAAATAAAATAAAAAAAAAATCGAATTCCTCCTCTGAAGTGTTAATAACATCCTACACCTCCACTGGCACCTTAGTCCAGGCAGTATTTATATCATAGTATTTTAGCATGCCAGGATCTGTGTTTATTGAGACAAGGCTAACTATTAATCATTACTATGCCTGTGCTTCTGTACATTTTATAATTCACTGAAATGAAGTAGCATATGGTGGATAATATTTTCCAATTACTTTAGTTAAACAGTGTGAAATAAATGTAAAAGATGGTGCTTCCTGTTGCTGGACAAAATACATCCCCATTTACAGACAATCTGAGAAGAAATAAATCCTGTGACAGATGTTCTGCTATAACTGACCTAAAAGTTCCGTGGCTTAAGATAACCTGTTCTGTATGTTCTAATAACAGGCAATTATTTACCTCTGGTCCCAAGGGTGCAGCTTATATAGAGAAACTTTCAGACCTTCTACTAGGTCAGGTTGTCTCCTGGCATCCCACAGTTACTGCAGCATTAGCTAGAAATGAATTCTTATTCTTACAAGATCTTCACAAATTTTCTCCAACTACTAGGAACTAACTTGTATACCTGCATAATTATCAGTCTTTTCATAACCTTTAGTGCTTTAAACAGCATTTCTACTCTTAATGCCAGTTAATGTCAACCATAGACAGGGTCTTTGACCAGTTACACCTGTATGTACAGTATTTATTCTCCTTCATATTGCCACATTAACGTCTTCACTTTTACAAGCCTTACAATAAGACAAGGAAAAAAAGATCATTTATCTTTCACAAGACATGCAAACAAATTTGATTTACTTTTGCATTCACCTCCTCCTATCCTTTTTTTTTTTTTTTTTTTTTTTCCGAGCTGACAGCATCATCCTGAGGAACATTGAGTGCAGAGAACTGGTTCTAAAGGGACAGTAAAAGTTGGTGAAATAAAAGAAGAAATAGAGATAAAACTGCTGCAGAGGGAAGTAAAAGTTGTCTTTCTCCCCTTTCTTTCAAAATTCTGGACATGAAAGAAAGTAAGTGTCAGAAATTTGATATTAATTGTATGTGAGCTTGGTGTTTGCAAAGTGCCATGGAAGTGTATGCCCTCCAAAACACTATCAATATTGCACTTTAATCCTTGTTTCAGAAGCAGTTATAAATATGGCCTGAATTACTTATTATTAGTATAATACTATCAATATGTATATAGCATGTTATTATACTGCATTATTATCCTTATGATTGCAGCATCAATTTTTCAGGTTGGGAAACAAACAAACAAACAAAAACAACAACAAAACACCAAACTTTGGGAATGCTCAGGCCTCAGCTTGATCCCTGGGAAGGTGATGGAATAAATATACAGGGGACATGGAGGTGACTGGGAGTAGTCAGCATGGATATATGAAGGGGAAATCACACTTAACAAACCTGATAGACCTCTATGATGGTGAGGTTGGTGGTGAGCAGTGCATGCTTTTTAATATTGATGTTATTAAGGCTTTTGACACTCTTTCTCGTAACATTCTTATGGAAAAAAAAAAAGATAAAGCACTAGATAAGTGGACTGTGAGGCAGACTGAAAACTAGATGAACTGCTGGGCTCAAAGGATCATGATCAGAAGCATGAAGTCCAGCTAGAGTCTGGTCAATACTGGTGTACCCCAGTGGTTGTTATTGAGGCCAATATTGTTTAACATCTTCATTAACGACTTGGAGGGTGGGAAAGAATATACCTCAGCAATTTTGCAAATTTTCCCAAAACTGGTAGGGAGGGTTGATACAACAGATGCTTGTGTTGCCATTCAGAAGGACCTTGACAAGCTGGACAATTGGACAAACAAACACAGGCAGTGCAATAAAGGGAAGTGCAAAGACCTGCACCTGAGAAGGAAAATATTCAGTTATCAAGACAGGCTGTCAACAAGAAAAGAGCTTTGCAGCAAAGGACCTGGGTACTGTGTTTCATAAGATGGTGATCATCAGCCATCAGTGTGACCTCATGGGAAAGACCAACACCTTCTTGGACTGTATAAAGAAGGGTGTCATGAGCAAGTCAAGAGATGTGATCCTTCCCCTCTACTCAGCACTGGATAGACACATCTGCAGTGCTGGGTCCAAGTCTGGGCTCCCCTGTACAAGAGAGACATGGACATTCTAGAGTAAATGACTATTAAAATGGTTAATGGATTGAAAAATCTGTCACATTAGGAGAGAACTGGGATCAATCAGCCTGGAGAAGAGAAGGCTTGGGTGGACTTGTCAATGTTTATAAATACCTGCTGGGAGGAGTAAAGAAAATGAAGCCAGACTCTTCTGGCTCCTTAGTGGTGTTTAGTGATAGGATGAGAGGCAATGCACACAAAATGAAATACAAGAAATTCAGTTTAAACATAAGAAAATATTTTTCCTGTGAGGGTGCTCAAACACCAGAACAGGCTTTCCAAAGAGTTTGTAGAATATCTGTCCTTGGAGGTATTCAAAACCCAGATGGACAAAGTTCTGAGAAACCTGCTGTATTTGAACCTGCTCTGAGTAGACAGTAAGTCCTTCTGACCTCTACTAATCTGTGATTATATGAATTAAAGCCACCATGTCCCTTGGGTATTGAGTTTTCCTTATTTTCAGTCACAGGACAAGACCCTAACAACCAGATGATGGACCTAGATGATATGGCATAATATATGATCAGTGCCTTGCTATACCAACCAGTTATGTGGGTATTTGATTATCAAGAAATAGGCTAGAGAGATACAGGGACAGTCTGACATTGTGACCTGCCCTATAGCACAAGGAAATAAGACAGAGAAGTCTTAGGCTCCAGTTATTGTCTCCAGCATGTGTTATGCAACTTCTATTAATCAGTCTTCAGATTAATAAGTAAGTAAATAAATAAATAAAAAATGAGTTGCCAGATCTTGAGTGCTTTCTGTGCCTAAAATATAGAAGGAAATTAGAATTTAAATACATTTCTATTCATAAATGTTCCCATTGACCAGCATTTTAACATTTTCTAACAGTAGGTATGATATATTTGTCAGCCACTGGAAGCACACACTTAAAGTATCTGCTCTCTGAGAGACTACATTTATAAATTTAATATAAATATATTTATTTATATATTTATATTCAAAGCTCTGTGCCTAAAAGTTAGACATAGTGGTACTTAGCCTGGGGGTCATTTAAGACCTGGCCTGTAGACATAGACTACATCTCTCTTAGTGGGCTGAGCAGTACCAGGACCTATTCCCTGGAGCAGCTGACAAAGGCAGGCCACATCCATTGCATTAAATTCTCTTACTCTCCAAAAGAAGATACTCTGTATGCAAAACTTCTATCAGAGATGTTTCCTGGCCCATCCTGGCCCAGAATCTTTCCAGGAGCAGTCTGGGAAAGTACTGTTTGCCCAGGGATGATGCTGTGCCAGGGACTCTTGTAATAATTAAACAGCCCAGATGGTTGGCACTATTTAGTTTATGGATACAGTAGTATAGCAGATGTAGTCTCATATCAAAATTTATCTTATATAATTTAAATTTCAAAGCCTAAACTGACCACTTTAGCCTCCCTTAACCTAAATAGGGCTGTGGCAGATTAATCTCATTCTGTTCTCACCACTGACTATGGTGCAATTTAGGGTGATTTAAGGTGATTAATGGGGATCAGACAACTAATTGTAGTCTGTTAATCAAGAAGAGTTCCAGTTTAAGGACAGATTTCCAAAGAATATTCAAGTGTGAGAGATGTGATAGATGCTTTATGGGGATTTTAAAATCTGACAGATCTTAACTGCTACCGAGTTTTCTACAACCATTGCTTAGTAACAGTGAATCTAGTGAATCTTACCCAGGGCTCAACATGAATCAGAAGTAAAAATGCATTTCAGATCACCATTAATCATTATTTGTTTGAAAAACTCTTCAGGTAGAAAATAACAAAAATTCAGTGAAATTTGGTTAATTGCAAGCCCAGAACCTAAGTTATGTGAATGAGTCTGTTAGTCTTGAATCCTCAGCACCAGAAAAACATCTTTATTACATTGGTTTGCCTCACAGTGAAATTCTGTCAATGAATAAGGAGTGCCTGACTATGCAGGGCGATTTATGATTGGTGGGGGATTAATTTCAGTTTTCTCACTGAAAATAGAACCAAATCTAATAACAAACTCATCTCAGCATATCACATGTTCATTTTGTTAAGCAGAAAGGATGATCCCCCAAAATACAAACACATCTTATTTACAGACAACTTCCTGTGAAGCCAGCTTGTCCACAGGTGCAGAAAGCTGATCCTATTTCATTGGGAAATGATTTTAGACTGTTTCCAGGGACTTGCTGGTGGATAAAGAAGTCTGATTATATAGGTAAGTATATTAATACAAATAATTCAGTTTCACTTCAAGAGTCATCTGAAAAATGACAGAATTGTTACTGATGGTTGAACTCACACAGAGATGTCAAAGATTTGGCATGTGCACATTTCTTTTAAACTTTAGTTTTTATCTGATGCTAGAATAATACTAATTCTCTTTTTCTGTCAGGATATCATATTTGTAAAAAAAAAAAGAGACTAATTAGTAAAGGCTTTTGCAGCTTGTCAGAATGAGAATTTGGAATAAATTCTTGTCTAGTGCAATTAATTGAAATTGGGTGTGATACCATATGTAAATGTGATTTTCTCCTATTAATTAGAAGCCTTAATTACTTTGATCAGAGACCTCATTATACCACTTCTGGCAAGTGATGGAAGTAGGAAAAAAAGATGGAAAATCTTGAAAGAGACATTTATTCTAATATCAAAAATTTATTTTCTTGGTGGTCTTTATAGAAAAGCTTTATTAGATTTAGATCAGAATTATTCTGGAATTTTATTTCATTCCTGAGCCCTACTCAACCCAGATTAAATTTGTTCAATATATATTAAAGTTGTTTAGTTATGTTGCTTAGTGAGAGCAGCACATCAGAGCATCTCAGAACATATGGGGACCAGCAGAGAGAAGGGTCCTGCATACAGCCAGGGGTATCAGGGTCCTGTGATCTGTGTTTAGCTCCTGCCAGCCAAAGTTCTCCTATGAAGTCTTAGATTAGATGCTTAATATTACTGTGCTTCAGTTTGCTTCCTGTGTAGAAGGATAGAAATAGTTTTCTCTTTTGCATCTGTTCATTATTGTCGTTGTTCTGACTCAACATAGAACAGACCAGCAAGTGCAGCACATTTGCCCAGCACTTTGTGCCATGGGTCAAGCAGTCCTGTTTAGAGCAGGCTGGAGGGCTTGCTGCACAACATCACACGCAAACGGCCAACAGGGAAGGAAGAGACACAGACAACTACTTCATTAACTACACAAATAACATCTTAGTGAAGACTTTTGAATTTTTCTATGTACAACTGTGAATCCCATGTAAAATCCCAGCCTAGGTCAGCTATATGAACATACAACATAGAACACTTTCTACAGCTGTAACCACCTAAATCCATTTTTAGGTGATCTTTTACCAGGAATGAGTGATGAAATCATTTACCATTCATGTGGTGAATATTCTTTATTAGGATGGGAGGAAGGAAGATATCTGTGTTCTATTTAACAACAAAAAATTAAATAGAATAATTTGTCCTCTTTTATGTAGGGCTCCACAATACCTAAAGCTGTAGTGTGTATTTGTTTCAAATGAGTACTTCTTCTCTTCAGCTGCTACTATAATTCTTATGTTACCAGTGCCACTAATCACATTTTTTTTTTTTTTTAATCTGTACCTTCTGTTTATCCATCTTACAAAGGTCTGTAGTCCTGGTCTGCATTTTAATGAGGTGATCTAAGGACACTGGAAAGTTTGCTGAATGCAGTCAAGAATAATGAAAAGGCTTTAATAGTTCCCTACAGCAGTGCAGGTGTTTAAGTTCTGTGGAATTTAATATTTTCTAGTATTAGGACATGAGGCCAGACTTCAACCTGTTGTTTTTCTACTGTGATCACAGTAGTCAAGTTTCTATGTCCTGTTACTCTGAGACAGCCCAGAGGCTTACATACATTTGCTGAAGAGTATAAAAGAGATATTTTTCTAAATTTTAGTGTCAAGTGGCAAAAGTATGAAGGGGATAAAATAAAGACTCTGAATTTTATTTTTGAATGAATTTTTAGAGGCTTAAAAATTAATGTCCCGTACAGTAAATATCAGAAAAATGTCTGAAAAATGCATTTTTTTTTCTCTGCATGAAATATCACATTATATATGATCAGACAGAACAAAAGAACTGTCACTGCCAAACACCAGCTGTGTACCATACTCCTGAACTTCATCAAGCATCCTTCAGTCATTAATTTTGTAATGTTCTGATTGTACTTATAAACTTCTAGACAAAAAATATGTGTCTAAGGTAAGATGACAAAATTGCATCAGATTTAATCAGCAGGAGAAGGTTGCTCTCCTAAATTAGTGTTTTGAGACCTGTTTGTGGGTTAGCCCTGGCAGGCAGCTCAGCACCACCCAGCTGCTCGCTCACTCTCCCCAGGTGGGATGGGGGAGGGAATCAGAAAGGTGAAAGTGTGAGAACTCATGAGTTGAGACAAAGACAGTTTAGCAGGGACAGTAAAAGCTGCATGCACAAGCAAAGCAATCCAGAGAATCCATTTGCTGCTTCCCATCAGCAGGTGTTCAGCCACTCCCAAGAAAGCATGGCTCATCACGTGTAATAGTTTCTTGGGAAGAAAAATGCCGTCACTCCAAACATTCCAACTTTACTCCTTCTTTACCCCAGCTTTTATTGCTGAGCATTATGCCACATGGTATGGGACATCCTTTAGTCAGCCTGGGCCACCTGTCCTGGCTGTGTCCCCTCCCGGCTCCTGGGGCACCTCCAGTCACCTTGCTGGCCGGGCAGCACAAGGAGCAGAAAAGTCCTTGGCTCTGTGTAAGTACTGCTCTGCAGCAACTAAACCATCAGTGTTTTATCATCACTAGTTTCTTCAGAAGTCCAAAACATAGCATTGTGTGAGCCTCTACAAAGCAAATTAACTCTATTCCAGCCAAAACTATGGCAGACCTTGAACATGTTCTTTGCCTTTCTTCATCTCAGTTGTACATTAGTTGGAAAGAATCCCACAATAGGTACTGAAGCAGAGGAGCTTACATTCAAAAAAACAAACAAGAAAAGAAAAACACCACAAAACAGTTTTCTCTCTTGTTTCAGTCAGTGCTCTCTGACTTCTGTTAGCTTGCTAGCAACAATACTTAGAAAGAAATGTGCTGCCAGCCATATCTGACTTTTTTATCTCCCTAAGAGCATTTCAACTTTACTGGCGACAGATTCCTTTGTCCCCACTGATGTTGGAGGATCTTACAGAGAACATATTGTCTATAAATGGTATTAAGAACCACTGGTAAGTGTGGATTTGTGTTGTGCTCACTTAGCACCCGTGTGCCCTTTACAAAGATGAATATGAAATCTCTGTTTTATTATAGACTAAACTTAAAGCACTCAGGAGACAACAGTATTTTCAAACATCAAGTTAATGATGAGCAAAATTCAAGCACTCTTTTGGTGGAGCCTGGGAGAGGGAAAGGTGTAAGAATTCATAGCAAAACTCCAGTAAATGTAGTTAACATCAAGGGATGATTGCTACATACTTTGCCTGCTTAGAGTTTACTTCAAGCATGTACGTTTGTCTTTCCCCCAAGATTTTTTGTTTTGTTTGAAGTCAGTGCAGAATTAGCTATCTACACTTAGAGTGGATACCATAATTTACCACAACATGCTTTTCTCCCCGTTTGCCTTCTGTCTACAGCTTCTGTTCAAGTGGATCTCTGAACAGCGCTTAAATGTTTTTAACTGTGCTTGGGTGTACCTAACCACTTGCACTTAAAGTTGTTGCTGTACTTGGCAGACTGTAGCTATAGAGGAATTTTAACTAGGCCAAATCTCATTACACGTTTATATTTCACCTGAGCAACCAAGCCAAGCCCTCTCTATAGTCATGAAAATGCCATGGGACATGTAAAGCTTTAAGTAGCTGAGATCTTAATTTTGTATCTCTTTCAAAGCAGCTGCTGCAGTAGCTGAAACTTCTGGGGTAACAACACTTTTTCACTTAATGCTGGTAACTATCCTCAAAGGGCAGAGCAGCACCCATTAATGAACTAGTACCAAATAGGTTATTAGTGGATATTCCAATGCTACTCACACTCAGTTCAGTCAGTCTGAAAGAAAGTTGAAAGGAATAATAACTAAATCCCTGGGAGTGTGTCAGATCACTTGATCTATATTTAATAGGTCATTCAAAAAGAATCATTTAGTGGTCATTTTTCATATTATAGCCAGAGGGCAGGTCTATATTTCAAAATAGCCTCTTATTCCACTTACAATAGTGTAAAGGTGGTTCAATAGCTCGGACCATCCCTGAGGTTCATTTCATCCTGTGCTCATCTTGCAACAGGCTTCAGCTCATATCCTCAGTCAGGTCTTGCTACACAAAAAATTAAACCATCAAAGTAATGTTTTGAAGGATTTATGAAAAAAATCTAATGACATGATACTCAAAACCCAGGTCTAGGCTGTTAGCAACCTCATCTTTCACTGTTGGGAATACTGCAGAAATCCCCTGAAAATTCCAGTCTAACAACCACAGAGCTGCACTGGCAGGGGTTTGTGAACTCTGTACTTATAGTTATGCATACTTAATATATATAAAGTATAAACACATATCTCTCTCTATGTAATGTATTTATAGTTTATATATGTATATTTATATGTTTTATATACATACAGATAAAAGAGCTCCATGTGTTTACATGCAAATACATTAAGTCTAGATGTTAATTTTTTTAACCTTAACCAGTGCCGAGGCACTGCAACTAAGTATGCACCCTGGTATTCAAATGTGGGTATGCAAGAAGTCTCACTTATTCAGAAATCTTTTGCCTCTGTTGGATTTTATTGAATGCCAGCAGTTTCAGTTTGTCAGCAGGACATAAACATTGTTTAAGAGGTTTAAAAGATACTATTTCTGTGTCTTCACTCATATATGGGCTGTATATTAAATTGTTAACAATTTTCCCAGATCCACAAAAAAGTGCTGTGCCACCTGCCATCTCTGACCCCTTTTGCATCATGTAACGCCCACAGTGAATGTGTGGCTGAAACCAGATGTGGAAGAACACACCAGCCTTCCCCTGAGATGCTAATTTCTGCAGAGTATTTAGTACTAATTAAATCACATCAGGAACTTTCCTGAGCACTGGTATGTGCTGTAAAGTCATGGTGTGAAAGTGGCTTATGTATTGCTCCCTGAGCAGCTCCTGGGCACAGTTGGGCAGTTACTTGGTTTGAAGACCCAAGAGGCTGTTTGCATGTAGTCATTCTGCTATCAAGGGTAGAAGAGGGAATACATCAAGTAGTATGTATACCTATTAAGTCTGTGTACATACACTGATCTGTATAGACAAAGGCTCAGTAGGCATCTTAGTATATGAGTTCAGATATTGTTTAAGACTGCAGAATACAACCAGTCCTACACGGCAGCTGAGAAAGACTTGATAGAGGTTTTCTGTGATGCATTTGTCTGTCAGGTTTGTAGCCTGACTGCAGCTTTCTGTCTTAAGGTGACAAAGAGCAAGGCAAGAGACAGGGGTATTTATTAATTAGAATTTTCATTTATCAATTAAATGCTGATCTTTCCATTGATCTTCTATTCTTCTATTCCAAATACTTCTTAAATACGTTAAGTGATGCTGCTGCAGAGAATAACATGGTATCCAAACATCTCACAACAGGAGTGCATCAAATATGTTCCTTCTATTTGCCCTCAGGTCTCTGTAAACATCATGGACCAGATAATAACACAATTAGTAATTACACTACTAATTATAATATAGTAATAAAGATATTATCAAATGGCACATTTGTGGTAGATATTGCAGTGAACTTCCTTACTTATTGCATTTACCTGAAGACTTTGTAAAGTTAAAAAATAAAAGAAGAAAGAACAATCAAGATTCAAAATAAAGGAAGAAAAGGTACAAGCTGGCAACTAATGGGAGGATTTTATGATGAATTTTAAGTATTATACTTTAATGAAGCTATTTAAATACATTTTTTTCCTTCATGTTCTATGCTTAAACTGGGTTTTCTAGAACAAAAGGTAATAAAGAAAAAAGCTATTACTCAGGTGGACAACCTGACTTTGGTCCATGCAAAGCTCAAATGATCCAGTCTGCAAGTGTCATTTCCCAGCTACTGCAAAAAACACCACATTTTACAATCTTTTCCACTTTGTCTAATTTATGCCTTTCATAAGGTGTTAGAAAACTCTGCATCTCAAAAGGACTATAAAGATAAGAAAATATAGCTTGCAAGTATAAAAATTAAAAAAAAATAAAGATGATACCTTCATTTACACTTGTTTTATAAGCTTTTTTGTTGTCATTTTTTTGTGGTTTTTAATATTCAGGGTTTTTTTCCTGCTTTTTTTTTTAATTATTTTTTGTTTTTCCCTAGATATGTTCTTAGTTTTGTAAAGCAAATTCACTTGCCAGGTAGGTAAGTATGTTGTACTTCTAAATAGAAAGTGAACAAGTAAGTTGATTTGAAATGTAGTGTTAAACAACTAAATTAGTTAAATAAATCTAGACTGGGAATTGTCAGGTAAATATATATATAAAGTAAATAATAGATGTAAAAAAAATAAAAAAGAAGGAGACAAGCCTGCTACATTTTATGAGGTAGTGTTTATTGAGATCAGGTTATCTATTTCCATCCGGGCTGTAACAAGACAATTAAGGGGTTGCTAATTGATTTTGTTTATTGCCATGTGCTGTAACAGTAATAAATAAGTAAGTAAGTAAGTAAGTAAGTAAGTAAAATGTTTAGTAATATAATTATCTTACCTCTCACATTATGTTCTGGTAAGCTTGAGAATTCTGTGACAAGTTTTTCAGTGTCTTGTTAGAGATGCACCTAACAATGTAGCATGTTTATGCAGCCCCGTTGAATCTGAATCTAACTTTGTAATAAATATTATTTATTCATAGCCTACATACTCCATTCTTAACTGTCAGTTATGTTATTGCCTGATCTGAAATTACACTTCCACATCTTATGATTTGCCTTTTCGGTTATAGAACACGATATAAAATAAAATGATCAATTGGATTGGTTTTAGCATAAGGAAATAATCACTAATTTAATACATTGATCAGAGCTCCCATTATACCTGCCACCATTTTACAGAAGATGAATGATATACCTTATTTGTGTTCATGTCCTTGCTGAGATTATAAATTGTACTTTTAAAAGCCCGCCAACAAGTGCAAGAAGTTTATTACTTTTCTCTTAGGTTGGTTATTCAACATACTTAGTCACAGGGTCGTCTTTCTGATTTTAATACAAATGTTGGAAAGAGGAAAAAAATAATACCTTTTTATATATGTTAAGTCCCAACAGAGAAATCTAGTTACTTTTATCATCCAGCATAGGCCTCTTTGAACTTTCAGGTCTAAAAATTTGTAAGACTTATAATATGTTATTGTAATAGTTACAAGCACTCTCTTTACAAGCATATTTTCTTCATTTCTCTAAAACAAACAAACAAACAAACAAAACAGACCACAAAACAAATAAAAACAAACAAACAAACAAACAAAAAACAGGCTTCTAGAATATGTGGAAAATCTTCTTACAGATTCCCTTTTTTGTTTTAATACACTTTTTTTTTTTCCTATGTATACACTTGGAAAATGTGTATTGTTTCTCTGTGTTTATTTTCAGAAAACTCACAGGCAACGAGGCATGTTTATTTCTCTCTGCTTTGGGTCTAAAATAATTGTTTAATCCATGTCTTAATATCATAGTCAAATGCAACTGAATTCAGAGGGATTTTATTTTTCTGCTGATTTTAGTAGGCTGTAAACCCATCACATGTACCTTTAGGTAAAATGAATTGCCATTCGGATGTGCTTATTGTTTTCTATTGTTTACCACCTAGTGTAGTTTCCATAAAACAAGTAAAAAGTCCAGACCTAAATGGAAATTTTGGACATTTCATTCTGAACCTAGATAGGCAAAACAATGTTAGTATAACTTCGGGATCATATTGCACATGCGTTTGCTTGTTTGTTCCTTCACTAGTTGTACTGGGTTTGGCTGGGATGTTGCCTTGTAGGCATTTTTACCATATGCGCTACAGGAGTAGGCATCTCAAGTGAGATATAATGAAGAAGGTAAAGGCAAAGAAATCTTAAAATCTTGAACTCCCAGCTGAGGATCCTCTAGTGTGAATTCTTTCCTACACAGACCTCAAATAGTCTATACAGGTCCTTGAGTAGATGTTTTCTGAATGCCTTAGACATTGGAAACTTCAGCTGTAAGCTCACTATTTAGTGGCAATCAATTGTGAGGCATGCCTCCAGCACCAACACGGATTTTCTTGCTCCAGTAAGCTACTTGTCTTGACAACACCAGGGCTATGTAGTTTTTCTTCAGATCTGCTATAGGAACCATAGGGGATTTCTCCATATGGTGAAGAACTTGTTCTTGGCAATTTTTGTCACGTTAGGTGTCAAAATTTTCTTCAGAAAAATATGTATACGCACCTAAACCAAAAGCAGTTTTAAACAGTCTACTCCTGTTGTGAAACACAAACACAAAACTTTTACTTGATGTCACAGAAGTCTAATACATATCTTAAAAATTTGCCAGTTTTTCTTTACAGTTAAATCATTTGGTCTAAGC
The DNA here is from genome assembly GCF_964211835.1 of Anser anser. Classification (NCBI taxonomy): domain Eukaryota; kingdom Metazoa; phylum Chordata; class Aves; order Anseriformes; family Anatidae; genus Anser; species Anser anser. The sequence continues at coordinate 12,607,283 of NC_139722.1, read as the reverse complement.
GTTGTCAGGCACAGGAAATCGATGTTATGCTTAATCACATTGATGTGCATTTCAGTTGATCTTTTCATCCTTCAAAGAATAATTACACTTTTTAGATCCAATTTAAAAATGACAACAACAATAATAACAATAAAAACACACACACACACATAAAAAAACACCGTTTTTTCATAATTTTAAATTCCAAGTGGTGAGTTAAAATAATATTTTTGACTGGTTATAAATCCTCAGTAACAGACACATGATATAAAATCAGTGAATTCTTTATAATGTTAGTTTTACATTTACATTTATCATTTACATTTACCTTTTGATATTGATGTTTTGGGAGTCAGGTTGCATACTGTCAGACAGATCACAAGTAATAATAAGCTTATATTGGAGTATTTTTTTGATGTCTTCAAGAATTGTATTACATTATCATTTTATTTCAAAGTCATCATATATAGCAGTCCTTAAGCCTGACTGCATACATTTAAACAGAGTTGTTGGCAATTTGACTTCTTAGAATTGTCACACAGACATATACACTTAAACCATCAGTACTATCAAAAAAGATCATTAAGTATGCCAAACATTTTGAAAGACATGTTTTCAAACAAAAGTATAAATATTATATTCATTTTTCACTAATTAAAGGTCAGATCTCTTTTCAATATACTTATTGATTTGTTTAATCTGATGTTGATATGTTTCAAGTGTTGCATAAATTGACCTGCATTTCTGTTCAGCTTCCATTAAAGTGACATTGTGAAAGTTAGCAGGAATCTTATTAAGGATGCAAGATATATATATATATATAAATTAACTTTTCTGAATGTAATACAAACCAATTTATGAATGGATTATTTTGAAATATGGAAAACAAGTATGATTTCATGAATAAATTTCTTGCTGCTTGGGACAAATTTGAGGAAAAATTTTCATTTCTTGAATATACTTAACCTGCTTCCAATTTGCTTGTACTTTTCTACTGCTTTGACAGACTATTTTTGGATTGATTGGTCCCTCTTTATAAAATCTGAGACCACACAGAGGAAAACCAGAAGCATAAGAAATAATTTCTCAATTATTTTTCCAAAGTACTGGTGAAACAGAAGGCAATTAATCAGTTTAAATAGAGTGTAACTGTGAAAATTTGAAAACAAGGGTTTAGTCTTCAACCTGTGCAAAGGTCTTGCCAGAACTGAATACATCCTTTACAATTTTTTTGACAACTCATGATGATGACTGTTTTCCTTGATTAGAGTAGAGTTGAATATAGGTCTTAGCCTCATCGTGACATTGACAAAAAGCAAAATATTGTGAACAGAGGTTAAAAAAAGGATAACTTTTCTGACACCTCTAGTTGCATATTTAATAAAGTTGTATCATTTTACTCTTCATTTCATTCCCAGTTTGTGTTGGCAAATCCTGTCTCTCTCTTGGAGAAAACTTATCTTTGGTAGTTAATAGTTTCCATACACTGCTTGCACAACTACATGGAAGTGGAGGATTTTTTTTTCCCAAGATATCTAAAGATTGGATGAAACATTGAATTTGATGAGACCTAGCTTTACTTAGGATGGTTCAGGATTTGAGTCAATTAATTCAACTGTCTGCAAAACAGTTTCCCTTACAGTCAATGCAGGGGGAAAATAAAAGTCTTCACAGGAAGACTCATCCCATACTAAGAAAGATCTGTCCAATGGATAAGACGAATAACCTTCCCAAAGAGATTTATTACTTTCATTGTCAATGGAAAGATCTATCATGTCTTCCTGAAACTAAATGCTAACTTTTGGATGCTTAACTTTCAGTAAGAAGTTCTTAAGGGGTTCTGCAAATCCTACTAGGCAGCTGACTAGTTGATTAAGTACCTAATTATCTTTGAAGTCTTGCTTTTTCAGTGTTGGAATTTCTACAGATAAAACATTTCTAGAAAACAACGTTTTCCAGTAGTGCATAAAGAAAGTGCTGTTTTCCACCAATTTGTAATCTTATCAGCATGCACAAATAATTTACTTTTCATGCTGCTTTTCTTATTTAAGCATTTCCTATGATACAGTAATGTTGACTTAAGAACTAAACCATCTATACCACATGGTTTGGTCTATGTACAAAAACAACATATACTTTAGTAGCCACAGAAATCATACTACCCCTGGAAGGTGATTCTAAGCCCATAGTATTTTAACATCAGTTCCATAAGAGCCCTTTAAACTCTGTCTGATGGTAGATAATGGGGCTTTTTTTGGCTGGATCCAAAATCTACTAGAAAAAAAAAACAAAATCTACCAGAAAAAAACAAATTCTGAATTCATTTTGTATATATTAATAAAATACAGTTTCTATGATGACATGGGACATTGGCCTCTATACTCTAAGGTATTTATTATGAAGAATTTAAAAACTGAATCGACAAGTATGACAATTTGTTTTAAACGTTGCAGTCCTCTGTGCCTCATCATGAAAACAATGACTATTTTGCAAGGTGTTCAGGAAAGATAAAAAACCTTGAAAAGAACTACATCTAGGAAGTAGACTCAATACACATTTTTCCAATTATATATAGAACTTCTGAACTGAAATACTGTCATCATAATAACTGTAAGAGAGACAATGCTGTAGCATTCCTACTTATACCAAATTTTGACACTGATTATAGATTACCTAAGCATTAAAAGGGTACTACTGTTGCATTACATCCTGTATCATGACTCGTCATGTTAATATAAAAAAATTGCTAAAGTTCTCAAACATTTTGTAAAATATATTGTCTCAAAATGAGAATACTGCTTGCCAAATGGTAATATTTCTTGTTCTGCCTAAGATGTTAGTAGTTTTAGTAGTTGTCTTCACTGAAAAGCAACTTGTTTTCATTTAATTTGTCTCCATTAACCTATTGTTTCTAGAGATTAATTTTTGATTGCTTGCTTCATCACACTGAAATGTGAATTACTATGGGACAAAGTTTCCACAGCAAGTGGAAAGAACATTAAAGAAAATTAAAGAACACTTTATGTATATCTTTAATTAAAACAAAACCATTAATCAGCTACACTGAGTTTAGAAAGTTTTGTGACTATAATAGAAACAATAGAGATAAATTTATCTCAACTCATGTGTTTGGAGGTCATTATCATCTTAATGGGTGGATAATGCAATGTGCCTGTATTAAAACCACCACGGATTTGTAGAATTGTTATTATTATTATTATTATTATTTTTGTCTTAAACTAATACCACACAAACTCTTTACCCTATACCTACTATAATTTCAGGTATTCAAGCATTTGGAGAAAAGAATACAGTTAGGAAATTGTTCTCTGAAATAATGTGTGAAAGCCAACAGAAAAAAAAAAAAGAAAGAAAAAAGAAAGAAAAATTTTACTCATAATTTGCTAACACTTCTTTCTATTTGATTTAGAAAACTTTTTCTGCAGCAACATAACACAGTTCTAGGGGAAACACCAGGTTTATGAGGGAGGTAGAGGCTACTGACATTGTTTCACAGTGCTGTGAGAATTCACTATTTGAAGTTTATTAGTGTTATGCTTTGGCATCAATCTTCCTTTCCTGCCAGGGAAGAACTTCTCATTCAGAGCTTATCTGAATGAGTTCTTTGTATTCTGCTGTCCTGTACTGGGAGCCATAGTGAGGAATGGCAGAACCAGTGGAGCTGGCCACCTATAATTATCTTGTTTTAAATTGAAATCTGTTTTCATGGAAAATACAAATTTTCTGGGCAAAGCAAGAAATCACATTAGTACTAGCTGGCCCAGCATAAGCTCCCATCTTTCTGCATAGAGCATCCTCTTCTGTTTAGCTGGAGGCTCTGTGCACCCTCACCCAGAATAACAGATAGGGGAACAAAACGTGGCTTCAAGTCTCCTTCAGCATTTGTCCTTTAGCTCACTAGAAACAGCCCCCTAGGAAATAATGTGTTCATGTAGCCTATTTCAATAGCATGAGTTATAATCTTCTCATCTGTATTGCAGCTGAAGCTATTGAACAAATAACTACTTTCCAAATAATTTGGAGTGAAACCAAATGTTAGTACATTTTATTCAATTCTAATAACTAAAACTCTTGTAGACCTAAAAAATGCTAATATTTCTCATCTTAAATGTGTAGAAATTGCATGTAATTCTTTCACAGTCTAGATACTGGATTTTCTTTTCATCTTTTACATGGACCTTATTCTTCTTTACATGGACCTTATTCTTCCCAGTTTTTATGCATGCTTACAGTGTGCATGGAGTGGAATATGTATTTCCCACCACCATTACTCTAGCTTTTCCTCTGTCTTTTCTTTTCCATTCCCACACTTTTTGGGGGACTCAACAAACAAACAAACCAAAACAAAACAAAACAGGAGCTACCTCAACCTGGTGTGTATGAGGGCTGTGAAGTGTTTTTTGCATATTCCCCCACGGTGGGCACTACTAAAATGCATGGATGAGCAGAGAATCATATCAGTGTTTCGTCTGTGTACCTCAAGAGCTGCAGGAAGACAAGAGCCAACAACCTGACAAAAGTATGGTAATGAATATACTGCCTTTGCTTTCCCTGTCAGCCTTCTGATCTTCCAAGGCAGGAACCTCCAAACAGATCTCTCCATAATCCAGAGGAAATAAAAACTGAATACAACCCAGAGATAATCAACCTTTCTTACCTTTCCTGTAAGATTTGCTCAAATATTTTCAGCAGCAGAGCTCCCAGTAGATGGGTTGCAAGAGTAAATTTAATTGTTTTTTCTGGGAGAGAAAATAAGTCAAGCAGTGCATTTTTAAAGGAGACCTACAGGAAACATATATTCTGGGGACCTTGTCTGAACAACACAGCTTTGGGGGTTAATTTAATCTTGTCTCTAGTTTCTCAAAAAACTTGTAATATCGGAATTTCTTTTATCTATGTAGGACCTGCAGACCTGTCCACCCCCTACCCCCCCAATGGAATGAGATATAGCTTCACATTGAAATTATGAAATTACATTTTTCCTCTCAACAACATTGATTATTACTGTGTAGTATTCAGTTTTGTAGTGCTCGTGAGAGTAGCATGTTTTAAGACATTTAATGCCCTGTCCAAGTAACCTGAAACAACTGGATGAGAATATTATAATTCTCTTAGTAAAAGATTGATGCACAGTCTCACAAGGCAATTAGAAACTCAGTTTTGCCAATCTAATGTTTAATTCTTTCTCATGTTTTGTTAATAAACAAGATCCAGGAATAGAAGGAAAGAAACTACATCACTTTTTAATATTCCACAGGCACACATCCTACCCAATCTAGCTGAAATGAGCTATTTACTCTGAAATGTTTAGTGTCAAGACTTATATTATGTCTGTCTCTCAGGTACCTCATTTGGAGAACAAATAGACCTAGCACTTATTCTGCTTCTGATTTGTGGTTTCTGTGCAGTTTGTTAACATTCGTGAGCTTATGGAAAATTACAGGTGGGACCTAGTCACATTTCACCGGTCCCTAGTACTTATGTAAGTTTTTGGTGTCCAGCAAAATAGTTCTCCAGAAATGTTTAAAATATTTTTTTTTCTTTTCTTTTTACTGTTATTTGAGATATACGCTTATCTTTGAAATCTTTCAGAGTAACAGTTTATTTGTTCAAGTTGAGCTTTCAAGGTTAATGAGGAAATTTCACCATTATATGGCTTCAAAGGCATTTCCAAAGACTCTCTCCATTTATGCTTTCAATTTACTGGATCTGCCTTTGGAAATAATTGAGTTTTCCTTTTCCAAAAATCTCCTTTCAAGTCCCACATTTCTTGAATGTGTGACAGAACACAAGTGAGTTTCCTAACTTTGTTTGACTAAGGAAAAAATCATAAACCTCCTCATAACCCACCATTTTCCAACAAATATCTCAATACATTTTTAATTTTCAGTGAAGCATTAATTCAAAATTTGGACACGTAAATTTAGAAGTTGTCACAGTATCTATCAAAAAGTATGTAAAAAAGATGACACTTAGAAATCCCTTTCAGTTGTCCATGAAGTGACAGACGCTCGAACCTTATGATTCCCAAAACGGACTAATTCTTGGTAATGCAACTGATTTGTTTCACAAAGGAAAAATTCCTGTCAGCTTTATATCTCATAGCTACAATATGTAGTGGTAGCTATAATTCTTGCTTAATAACCCCCCTGTCCCTGCTTCCCCTTCCCCACCTTCCCCAAAAAGCTAAACAATTCTAAGCCACATCATTTGGAAATCCTCTACAGGAGGATGGACATCTCTACAGAGAGAATAACTAGGTAGCTAAGGCAAATGGGATGAATCTGTTTCTTCTGTTTCTTCATTTTCTGTAGGAAAAGTCATATTATAACTGAAAATTCTAAGACAGAATTTTTAGGTGAGAGAAGTCCTTCCCAACCACTCTAAAATCTCTAGGATGTGTATTTTCTTTCTCATAACATGAAATCCAAAGTCAGATTCTTTTCTTCTTAAGTATAAAGTGTCTAAAATACTACAACTTCTGTATGTTTTATACCAACAAAGATAAAATTATAGTGTCAAGTGTCAAAAGTTGTATTATTTTAAAGGAAAAATGTACAAAGATGAGCACAGAAAGGGATTTAGAACATTTTAGTATGATTTGCTAATTCCTTCTTAAAATAAATAAAAAATAAAAAATTCTTAAATGGGGTACTAGTTACTAACATTTTCATTTTTTAACAACAATTACTTTTAATACAAATAGAGCATTTACATGTTAAAATCAACTACTGGAATATGGAAAAACAATAAAGAGAAAGTAGGAGAGGTAGAACCTGCAAGTTTCCCAGCTACACCCCGAAGAAAGATATAGAAATGTATATCAATCATGTCTTATTAATGAGAACACTAATAAGAACACTATTAGAATAGGAAGGAATAGTTCAATTAGAAGGGGCTACGAAGATCCTCAAGTCCAACCACTTCAGGGCTAAACAAAAGTTAAACCATTTTATTAAGATCATTATCCATATGTGTCTTGAACACTGATAGGCATGGGGTGTCAACCACTTCTTTGTGAAGCCTGTTCCAGTATCTGATCACCCTTATGGTAAAGAATGTTTTCCTAATGTCCAGTCTGAACCTCCCCTCATGCAGCTTTGTGCAGTTCCCTCATATTCTATCTCTGGTTATGAGAGAGAAGAGATCAACACCTCCTTCTCCATTTCTCGTCTTATAAAAAATATGTCTGTTAATAATTCTACATTTTCATGGTTTACATACAAAGCTGATACTTCAATCTGTGAGCTTGTCAATATTTTGATTGACCCCTGCCACGTTTCTGCATGGAAAGCTTTCTCCTTGTTGAGTAAGCAAAGTCATCTAATACAAAACATAATCATATCCTAAGGTCTTCCTTCTGGTGTACACTAGATTTATGTAGGCATATTATTTGCTCTGTCTTTCTAATAACACTTAGAAGGCTAAGGATAGCTAACGATATTTTGTTGACCTTTCAGTTCCTCTGTGTTAGTGATCTGTCATAAATCTGAAGGTTCACATCCCTTTTATACTTTAGTATAACAATTTTTGATGTCATTATTTACAACATTTGTAAGACTTCTGGTTGCAGAGATATTAGAAATATTTAATGAATATCTATCTCAGGGTTATAGACTGTTTGAAATAAGGTTTTTAAAGCTTCAATTTTAGAGCACTGTTTCAATGTCAGATGTTACATTAAAAATATTTAAGTAATGGTAAGATCTTTGGTATCTTCAACAGAGGAAACATGGATAAGCTCCTGTACTTTTTTGAATAGATATATATATTTAAATTGGGTATTCCACATCAATCATTTTCAGCTTTTTGTCAGCTTGAAAATTATATATATATATATATATTATTTATTTATTTTTGAGGAAACAGAAGGAATTAAAAAGAGACTAAAATAGATTTGGGAAAAGAGTGAATTTCCCTCTTAAAAAAAATATCCCATTTTCATATGTTAAAGCTGACTTATGAAAATTAACATGTAATCATTTTCAAAAATGCTTTTGAAGTAATAAGTTTCACAAATGAGAGAAGTAGAAGGAGATTCCAGTGTTGACCCACTCTAGTTTCTATTAACTTTTATTTCTTTCCTTGGAAGAACTTATTGGCGTAATATCCTTTCCACTACAAGTTTAAACCCTTTCTTTTCCAAAAATATGTTTTCCAAAGATCTCAAATAGAGCATTAGCAGTCATACATTTGTATTAATGATGACTTGCAGTATCTTCCTAAGGACAAAATGTTGGCTTTGGTATGTTTTGGTATTCTAGGAAAACTGCTATGATTTCCTAGAATCTATCAACAAGAAATTGTCAAATTTTAAAATATGGTCATCTGTTCATAATCCTATTGCACAGTCAATTTTTTTTTTCCATTTATTTGACCCATAATTAATGGCAAGGGAATTTTAACAAATGAAGAAGTGTTACTGTAGCTTCTCATCCAGTCCTTTAGCACATTTTGGAAAAAGTGGTTGATAGGGTTCAAATTAAAAGTAAAATGCCCAGAGAGATCAATGATTCTCTCAGGAATAAGCATTTTAACCTCATAATCACAACAGATCATTACGACCTTCTTCAGTCACCATAACCCAATTTACCACAAATAAATCTATTCTCCATATATTCATTGCTCTCTTTCTAGAGACACTGAGCTGATAGCTGCTGTAGTTGTCTACATCATTTCAGACACTTTTAGAAAAAGACTGGTTATTCTGCATCTTATTCACTCCATAAAATTTTATGATAAATATTTAAATATATACAGTACTTGTTTATATAAGACATAATTACTTTAATTTGGGCTGATTAGATATGCCTGACTGAAAGTACGTTAATAATTTACTTTTCATTGATTTTTTCCAGTGCCTAGAGGGCTCTGAGAACATTAAAAAAAATCCTAAAATCTTAAATAGGAAAGCAACTCAATTTATCCGAACAATGCATGCTAGTTCAAAAGAAAAAATAAATAAATATCATAACAGATTCATCCGGACAGATATTCAAAAAGCAAAGAACCACGTCATTTGAGTTCAGACCACCAGGCAAAGTGTAGGTGAACTACAGAAGAAAGAAGGAATAAGTGGATATTACCTTCTTGTATAAAACTCTGGGATGGATTTGACGTAGAGTTTTTGACCCAAGGCTTTTCTGCTTTATGACAAGTTTGACACATGCAAAAGGATTAAGTTAAAGACTTTCCTGAGCATTTACTTGAAAAGAAAGATGCATAATCTCCATTTCAATTAAAGATTTTCAATTCTGCAGTATCCATTGCTGATTTCATTAATTTTGCCATTCTAAATAAGCCACACTAGAAATTTTGTAATTGATTTTTAGACAAAATCCCTTCCTCTTCACAACAAAGTATCATGGATTCATAGAATAGTTTGGGGCCTTAAGGGACCTTAAAACCAACTAGTTCCACCTGCCCTGCTATAGGCAGGGACAGCTCCCACTAGACCATGCTGCCCAAAGCCCCATGCAACCTGGGTTTGAACAACTCCAGAGATGGGGCATCCACAGCCTCTCTGTTCTAGTGCCTCATCACCCTCAGAGTAAAGAGTAAAATTTCTTCCTAATATCTAATCTAAATATACCTTCTTTTACTTTAAAGCCACTCACCCTTGTCCTACCACTACATTCCCTGATAAAGTCTATCCTACCTGTAGGCTCCCTTTAGGTAATGAAAGACTGCTGTAAGGTCTCCCTAGATCCTTCTCTTCTCCAGGCTGAACAACCCCAACTCCCTCAGCCTGTCTTCACAGGAGAGGTGCTCCAGTCCCCTGATCACCCTCTGGACTTGCTCCAACAGCTCCACGTCCTTCTTGTACTGGGGGCTCCAGAGCTGAGCACAGCACTCCAAGAGGGGTCTCACAAGAGCAGAGCACAGGGAGAGAATCACCTTCCTTGACCTTCTGGCCTTATTTCTTCTGACGCAGCCTAGGAAACATTTGGCTTTCTGGGCTGCAAGCACACATTGCTGGCTCATGTCTACCAACATCCACAAGTCCTTCTCCTCAGGGTTGCTCTCAATCCATTCTCTGCCCAGCCTGTATTTGTGCTTGGAATTGCCACAACACATGTGCAGTACCTTGCATTTGGCCTTGTTGAACTTCATGAGGTTCGCATGGGTCCAACTCTCAAATCTGTCACGAAGGACTAAAAATTTCAAATATAAGATTGAGTAGTTCCTTACAAAGTAATGTTTGTTTCTCACATATACCAATAATTTTTACCAAACTATGCATCTAAAATTAAGGTACTTCAGAGACTGCTGTTCAAAGCTGAATTTTCCCAAAACCATAAAACTCAAAACATATGTTAGTAATAATGTCATCTTTTTCTTCCTTGCCAAGTCTTGTGGGCCATAGCTCCTCCTAGAAGCATGATTCAGCAGTTGTGTAGTGTTATTTACATTGCATCAGGTAGATTACCTGGCTTCCAGCTGCTTTCCCACAAGTCCTGTGTCATATACGCTTGCCCCTTCCAGATGTCTCTTATATCCTAGAGCATTTCATGTGGCATTAGTGATGTGTATGTGTGCAGCTAGAAAAAGACGTCAACATTTGCAAGTGATCAATCAGTGCTCAATAGAGTTAATGGGGTCAGTGAGTATTTCAGCCAACCATCAACTGCAAAAGGCTCAATTCAAATGCTGTAACATACTCACCTCCCTAAGGCTGGACACTCGAATGACCTGAATCCTGCTGGGAGGCTGCTGAAGGCCAAGAGAGATGCTGTCAAATATTTATATTTGACATTAATTGACATTATTTGGCATTAATTGCCTACTTTGAAATAGGGAGTTTAAAACAGCTAAACAGAGGTGTCTAAATGTCAGTGTTTACAAATGTGTCTGGAGAGGAGCCAGGTTCTAAAATGAAGGAACCAAGGGTCATTTCAGGTGTTCTGAGACAGTGTAAGGGTTAGCAGATCTCATTTCTTAGTGAGCTTGACTTTAATCTTTTCATCTTTCAGCTAAACAGAGTAATGAGATTTATCATTCCTGCTCCTTATTTAGCTGCTAGGAAAGTACCCTAGAGTACTGTACATTTATGCTCTGTGAAACACCAGTTCCCATGTAATGCAGAAGATTTACATGTGCATATTGCTGATTAGAGAGTGTTGAAAGCTGACTCCTTGACTATGAATAACTGCTGAAGAAATCAGGCACTGAGGCAACAGATTATTTAGGAAATTCCTTTTAATTCTATCCCTACCCAATTTGTTATTGAAAATTTCCCAGTTCCAGGGTTAGAATATATAACATTATTCAACAATTTTGAGATTGTCACACACACACACACACAAAAGGAAATTCTGGCATATCTTATGAGAAATGTGTGGACAGTTGGGCCAACCATGAAAATATTATGTCACTGACTACTTTTTTTTTTTTCTCTTTTTTTTCTTTTTTTCAGTGTTACTACAAACCTGCTTTGCAGAAGTGCATCCAGCCGTGACTGCCCCAATTTCATATTGAAGTAAAACTACTCAGTGAGTAAAACCACTCAGTTATGTTCTTCCTTAATATGTAAGTCTGATGCCTCTCTGCATATTTAGCTGCCTGAAAGTCTTTCCATCTCCTCTCTCCATTTCCTCACTGTTGTGAGGGGAAAAATAACAGCATGACTCTCCACATCTTCATGGAGTTCTCAGCTCCCATGCAGGAGTGGGATATATATCTGCTTTTTCCTAATGCAGAGAGTCCAAAAGATTTAAGAACAGCTCTGGATCAGATTGATTGGATCAGATTGACTATTCACACAAATCTCACAGCTGGCTTTACTCAGTGGCCATTGGAACACCTCTTTTTTTTTTTTTTTAAGTGTTTTCCAAGAATATATAAAAGAAAGAACCTCTCTACAGTATCTACTAAGAGATTCAGTTTTGCTGTCATACTGTAGACTGACAACCTATACAACCTACAAGAGTATAAAACACTATGCATAACATACTTTGCATCACTGAGTCTTGCTCTTCCACTCTTTCTTTCTACCCCATTGCTCACTGTTCCCTGGAAAGGAACAAACTAGCTCTTCAAACAAGGCCCATTGAAAGATGATGTTAATACCAACAGTTAAACGCCTGGTTTTACACTAGAAAGTAATTCTCAGATTTATTTGTTTAGTTATTTATTTTTTGAAGCAAAATACCTTTATTCAGAATTTCATGAGCTTTCAACATATTAAACATTTATTTTTCCTTTCATTAAACTTTTTTTTTCTTCTCCTGATACATTAGCAATTTCAGAAGCTGTATATTTTCATATATGGTTCCAAGATGGAAAAAAAATATAGGAAAATGGGATTTTCCAAAAAGAAAGCAAAAAAACACCACCACCACATCAACAACAAAACAATTTGTTGTGCCAAAGACAGCGAAGTACCTCTTAATATTGCAAAATATTAAAAAGTGTGTTTAGCCAAATTTCAGTGCAGATAACCACGTCTGCAGGGACTTATCACATGAAACCACATCCACATTGTTAAAACAATGTGAATTAACAAGCAAGCAAGCAAACAAACAACAACAATAAAAAATGTTTTTCTGTATTACAATGAGTTGCAGAATATGGTAATCCTGAGATGGTGGTGGTGGGTTCTTTTTTGGATTTAGAGCTTGGGCTTTATGAAACATGCTGACAAATGTCTGAATATTTCTATAGCAACAATACCAAGCCCAGCAGGATTCACAGAATTCACTATAGGGTGATGAAGTGTTTTTAGCCGACAGAATGAACATTTGATTTGACTGTGGGCAGCTCTAAGTTATGCAATCTTCACTCTTTACCAGATGTTGCGAGAAGAATTTCTCTTTTGTTTAATATCAACTACATTTTTTCCTTGACTTCACCCACTGCAGTCACATTGAATCATGTCAGAATTAAAATACAAATGCCCAAACTACCTTTTGTATTCATCCATAGTAGTGAAGGATTAACAAAATAATGTAAACAAAATAAATGAATGAGAGTCACAGGATCTCTATAATAAACCAAACCTTTTTGGAGTATATTTTCCAATAAATGTCATAGGAACAATCTGTTTAATCTATATTATTCTTCATATCCTTCAAACTGTAAACTCTGTAACTCTATGTTGCCTGTGTTGGTAAGAAGCAAAGAAAATATTAATGTATTCCATACTGCCATTACTGACTATCATTGATTATAGTTGGCCAGAAAGCAGGAATACTTGTCCAGTCTAAATAACGCTGAATATAAAAATTTCACAAAAACATAATTCCAGCCCTTCTGAAAGAAAATGAAGCCCCATGGTTCTCTGCAGCTGCTTCATGAAATTAATATTTTTGGTCAATTCATGAAACTGGAATCCCAGGATCTAAAGCTGTAGGAAAAGCAAATAGAGTATATGAGCTGTGCAGGTCATATAGATGTCCTTACTTGTAACACTACCATGAGCAGGTTTGCAGCTATATGCAATGTGCCATTGCTGTCCTGATTCAATGTCATTATGCCATTTAGTACAGAAATATTGAAACCTGTTTTTTTTTTTTTTTTTTTTTCCAGTAAAGTGTTTCTCATGTCTCATCTCACTGGTAGGAGTAGTGCATCATTTTGCACAATATAAAAAAATATCTGGAATTTCTAACATATTTCTAAATTTCATATACTTTTTATGTCAATCATCTATTACATTTGTTTATTGGGTTTATTTGTCATAAATTGTGGAAGATGGTCAGCTTGTTCTTTTTTTTTTTGGTAGCAAAAGAATGATTTTTTTTTCATTCTAACACGGTTGTAATTTCTGCTTGAATTTTTGTTCATGTTCTCATTAATATTCAAAAAGGTTTTTCACTGTAGTCAAGGTCAAAAATCTGTATAATTGCAGTTTTTCTCAAAATATTCTACAGAACAAAATGAATTCCGGAATAAATCATACCCTGACAGTCACCGTCTATCAATATTAAACTACCTTTATTTCTAATGTGAAGGAAACACAAATCAAACATAATGCACAGTACTGGCTGCCAGTCTTCAGTTCCTCATAACTCAGCACCCTGTGGTTTGTAATCTCTGAAAAATGGCTGCTGTATTCTGAAAGTGCAGGGATGCTCTTATGCCCCTATGCTATTAGCATAATTTTGCATTATGGAATCTTATTTTGGACTCTGGTTTAATTAATAATATTATACAAAGTTCTGGGTGACAGCTGGAGAATGCAAAAAGCTTTTCCTTCCCATTGGTTTTGAGCTACTTCTGCAACAGACCTCTGATAGAATTGCAGTGTGGTCACTAAGCTACAAAATAGCGTCTCTGGTTTGTGTTCACTCTTTTGGCATCAAGCTTTTCCATGCTTAGCTTTCTGCTGACACCAAGCCACAGGAAGCTGCGTACAGACCTCCTTCCCCTTCCCCACCATGTACTGGCTGCTCTCAGCCACATAGGGAATTCTGCCAAGAAGCAGAGGGGAAGGGCTTGAGTTCCCTCAAGCTGTGAGCAGGGATGTAATCATTCATCTTAGTGTCAAGGTGTCACCATCAGCACCTAATCTAGTGTAGCTTTATGTATTTTCATTGTTTGGCAGTGCCTTTGGTAATTTTGAACTGCATTTCTGAGAGGTTCTTTCTTTCTGTGTGGATAGGTAGCTATGTGGCATATAGTTCTGGAGGCCAAAGTTGAAAAAAAAAAAAACACCTGAAATTATCTACCCAATGAAACCTCAATTAACATACTAAATTAGGATGATCCTATGTTCTTGCTGCAGTGAGAGAAGCGGGCTAGTAATATTCAGAAGGCAAATGAAATGTTTCCACTGAGTTTAGAGGTAGCCCATAAGAAATTATGATAGTAATTTAGGCACAATTTTTAAAAGTATAAAGTTAGAGGGGATAGAACCATGCCCTGTTGTTTGGAAATTAAACATTGTAGAATCTAATTTTAAAGACCTGAACCATTGGCATCTTCACCACATTACTTCCAAACTGTATAGTTTTCTGTACAGTTTTATTTAATTATATTTTTTGCAAGGTATTAGCAAGCTGAAGAGACTGCCATACTGTTCTGCAAATGACCTAAAGCCATTTTTCTTCTGTCACTTCCTGCTGTGACTCCAAGTCCCCCCTCCAAGTGTCTTTACAGATTGTTACAGCATTTCGCAAACTGAGCTGCAAGCAGCTCTTTCC
The DNA here is from genome assembly GCF_964211835.1 of Anser anser. Classification (NCBI taxonomy): domain Eukaryota; kingdom Metazoa; phylum Chordata; class Aves; order Anseriformes; family Anatidae; genus Anser; species Anser anser. Next base: position 12,592,140 of record NC_139722.1, on the reverse strand, counting down.
ATATTGAAGAGGTGTGAATGAAAGTGTCCACCATGTGTCCACCATCACAAAAGCAGTGCATCCAGGGCTCTTCTTGAAAATTTGAGCAAGTGAGAATGCCTGACCTTGCCAGCTACTTGGAAAATAAAAGTCGGTTTGAATGAAAGGTTGCTCATTGACTTATTTAGCTCCTGAATAGCTTTATTGAAAGCAAAACATTACATACTGCACTAATTTAGGACATAAGCAGTATCCAAATGTGTTGGTTTTACTTGGGTGGGCAGCCGAGTTCCACCACAACCACTCTCTCACTCCCCCTCCTCAAAGGGAAAGGGGGAGAAAATATGACACAAAGAGCTCAAGGTTTGAGATGAGGACGGGGAGATTGCTCAACAATTATCGTGACGGGCAAAACAGACCCAGCATAGGGAGATAGTAAGATTTATTGCCTATTACTAACAAGCTAGAGAAGTGAGAAATGAAAGAAACCAAAAACGCCTTTCTCCTATCCACCCTCTTCCACCTCCTCCCCCCCGAGCAACGCAGGGGAACGGGGAAATAGGGGTTGCGGTCAGTCTATAGCACTTTGTCTATGTTGCTCTTTCTCAGTCACTCTCGTCCCCTGCGCTGTGGGGTCCCTCCCACGGAATGCAGTCCTTGCCGAACTGATCTGGCGTGGGCTGTCCACAGGCAGCAGCTCTTCAAGAACTGCCCCAGATATCTGTCCATAACACGGGGTCCATCCGTCAGGAGCATACTGCTCCAACCTGGGTCCCCCACGGGCAGCAGCTCCTGCCAGGTCACCTGCTCCTGCGTGGGATCCTCTCCAGGGGCTACAGGTCCGGCCTGGAATCTGCTCCAGCGGGGGTCATCTACTGTCCGCAGCCTCCCTCAGTGCAGGTCCACCTGCTCCACTGGGGGCTTCTCCATGGGCTGCAGCGTGGAAACCTGCTCCACCGTGGTACTCCATGGGCTGCAGGGGGACAGCCTGCTTCACCATGGTCCTCACCACAGGCCACAGGGGACTTCTGCTCTGGCGCCTGGAGCACCTCCTGCACTCCTTCTGTACTGACCTTGGCACCTGCAAGGCTGTTCCTCACTCCTCTCACTCTCACACCCCTATGGCCCCCTGCTACCAAAACCTTGCCACGTAAACCCACTACACCAAAACACTGCATTTTTATTTTGCTAAGTTTTTGCTGTTTTTCTGGGAGACAGTCCTTTTATGTTGGGTAAGTTTTGAGATTTTTTTTTTTTTTGGACGATGAATCATACCTTGTCATTCTATACCTCAGAAGATGTTCGAATATAGCAAAGAGATATCAGCATCCACTTGTTCATTCATGGTATCTTTGTAAATATTCCTTCTGAAAGGACAATAAATACTGCAACAGTGGTTTTGCCAGACTCTATTGCTCTGTCCTTCCACGGGTCAAGTGCCAAGTGCCGGGTCCTGCACCTGGGGCACAACAACCCCAAGCAGCGCTACAGGCTGGGAGATGAGTGGTTGGAAAGCTGCCTGGCAGAGAAGGACCTGGGAGTACTGGTTGATAGGCAGCTGAATATGAGCCAGCAGCATGCTCAGGTGGCCAAGAAGGCCAACAGCATCCTGGCTTGCATAAGAAGCAGTGTGGCCAGCAGGTCTAGGGAGGTGATTGTCCCCCTGTACTCGGCTCTGGTGAGGCTGCACCTGGAGTACTGTGTTCAGTTTTGGGCCCCTCGCTACAAGAAGGACATGGAGGTGCTCGAGAGAGTCCAGAGAAGGGTGACGAAGCTGGTGAGGGGTCTGGAGAACAAGTCTTACGAGGAGCGGCTGAGGGAGCTGGGATTGTTCAGCCTGGAGAAGAGGAGGCTCAGGGGAGACCTCATCGCTCTCTATAGGTACCTTAAAGGAGGCTGTAGAGAGGTGGGGGTTGGTCTATTCTCCCATGTGCCTGGTGACAGGACGAGGGGGAATGGGCTAAAGTTGTGCTGGGGAGGTTAAGGTTGGATATTAGGAAGAAGTTCTTTACTGAAAGGGTTGTTAGGCACTGGAATGGACTGCCCAGGGAGGTGGTTGAGTCATCATTCCTGGAGGTCTTTAAAAGACGTTTAGATGTAGCCCTTAGTGATATGGTTTAGTGTAGGACTTGTTAGGGTTAGGGCAGAGGTTGGACTAGATGATCTTGGAGGTCTCTTCCAACCTAGACGATTCTGTGATTCTGTGATTCTGTGATTCTGGGTAAAATGGGCATAGTGTCTTCAGGGTAGGTTTGGATGTAGGACTTTGGGAATGGCTTAAGGATTAGACAGTGCTATGTGAATATTAAGTATTTGCATGCCTTCGTGGCTGGTAAAGGACTTAACAGTTTTCATATTGGGAAAAGGATAGTATCTTCTTGCTTGAGAAATCATAAAGGTCTCCAGCTTTCAAAGGTCAAAACCCAATAATCTCTGAACATTTTCCGCTGAATGGAATGGTCCTAGGAAAATGTATGGCTATTTCTGAATCTTTTGATTGAAAGCAGGATAACTGGCTGGTTGGCCTTCTGCTGTTTTTTCTTGGCCATGACAGAAACATCTCCACACAGCCACCTACACCACTGACCAGCTTTTCAGCCCTTTTTGAATTAAGCAATGTCCAGAAACAGTCATTTAGGAGTTTTCTGGCATCTCAAGCATTTACCTCTCCAGGCTGCATGACCCCAGTATTTGGAGGCTGGGGAGCTAAAACAATTCAATGTCATTTTCAGAACTGGAATTCTTTAATTCTTTCTCTCCCTTTCTCTCTTGTTTCCTCTACATTTAAATTTCCCCTACATTTTAATTTGAACTTTTTAACCATTTTGGAGCACATGCCATGAAAATATATATATAAATATTCTGAAGAATAAAAATTCTATATTCCAGCATATTCCAGCAAACTCTTCTAAACAATTTATTGAATGGTAACACTGTGGAATCCTTGCCAATGGTTAAATAACTACTTAAAAATTACATTAAATATATTCAAAATTACTGATATGTTTGGTTAAAATTGTCGTACTTTATTTTTCAAATATCAGTTACTGCAAGTATATTTAAAGAGTTGCGTAAAAAATAATAAATTCTATAAGAACTGAACACCTGAACAAAACACTGAACTGAGTACTCTGTCCTCACAGAGCCTTTTCTGTGCACTGAAAGCATTTCAGCATGTTCAGCCCTTCTTTTCTGGCATAAATTCAGTTCCAAAGCAAGTTGAAATAGCTAGTTGAAGATATAGTCATAGACTGTTTCTGCACACTGCAAGTTCTGTCCTTATCTAGCCTGAAGTCACAGCAGACTTTTCAGAATATACTTTGATAGTAATATAGATTGTCTTAATAGGTCAACAGAAGCATGCAGAAGGAATTCAGAAAAAAATATTTCTTGTAGAATTAATAATTTTGGGAGAGAAAGTTAATAGTTTAGCTGTTGCCAAAAGAACACTGATCAAAGAGCACCATGGCATCAATCAGGTATATTTATAAGTTAGAATAGAGACAAACATATTAAATAAAATAACATCAGGAAGTAAATCACATTAACATCAAGGATGTCATCTGAGACTAAAAGAGCAACATCATTAGAAATAGTAACTTAACAAAATATGTTATCTAGAACTGCAGATGTAAATTCAAGGACAATAGCAGCTTAGCATTCCTACAGAGCTGTTCATCCAAGCATTTTAAGGCATTTAAAAACAAAAACCAAACCAACCAAATAACCAACCAAAACCTACTTCTCTACCTAGTTTGTAGATAGAAGTGGGGTTCAACTTAGGAGCTAGATATCTAGTGTCTTGTATAAAGTTTTGTATATATTGCATCCAACTTTAATTCTAAAAATAGGCCTCTACTTTAAGTTATCCAGGCACTTTCTATAGTCAGTGTAGGCAAATAGGAACAAAAAGATTTAACTTGGTTTATAAGCCTAATTTAGGATGGAATGTAGTTACAATTTCTGAAGAATGACACCTTCAAAGTGTTTATTTACCATATGACAAGAAGTTGAGGTGCTTACCCTTGGTACCGATGTCTATATTGAGTTTCAGAATCTTCCAGAGTCCAGGGAATTCAACCTCAGGTTCAGGAAGACATCTAATGAGCGCAGACCTGTCTTGCTTAAATTGGGGGTGGCAGAACTGTATCCTTTTGAAGTACCTACAGTCTAGCAGGGTTTACAGTTTTATGTGGTGAAGCAGTGCGGAGGAAAGAATACAAGTCTATGGTCTGATGGCGTGTAATATTAAACATGAGGAAATATTAAGAAATAAATATGCAGTTATTATCTGAGAAAGAACAAAATGAGAACAGAGCCTTTTGCATTACTGTTCAATATTTTTGATCTATCAGCTTAACTAACAGTCTCGCTGAGAAGTTAAAGACTTAGAAGATATTAGCAGTTAAGAGTATTTTGAATTTTTCATTTTCACCAAAGGGAAAATAAAAATTAAAATTTGTTTTTATGTGTATGTACACTCAGATCAGGCAATGTTGTGAAAATGAAAGAATAATCTCAAATCCAAATTATTTGCCAAATAAATTTCACTCATGCCACATGCTATCACTCACTTCTTCCACAGCATCAAGAAATTGTCTTTTTCCCATCCCAATTTAAATACATATTTTTAGTAATAACTTTAAAAATACAAGATTTAATTATTAATAGTTAACAATTAATAATATAATTGTTATTAATATAATGAGGTGTATAGTCTATTGTTTATAAGAAAATTAGACTTTTCATTGTCATCATTAGGTTTTGGATTGGAGTCTCCCTGGATATTTGCCTCACTAACTAAAAACTGTTTTCCTCTAACCTGTTGCTACAAAAAGAAACCCTGGTATGGGCAGAAGTATGCCATCTTATGGCTTGAACAGTTATGCAAACATACTTTTCTCTACCTTTATTCATGTTGACTCTACAAATATAATTTTCCTACCAAAACACTCTTCCTTTAACTCTTGACACCATGTAAAGCATCATGACTAAGACCAAGAGACTTCTCAGTTTTGACAGACATTTTCCTCCATGAAAAAGCACCAGGAAATAAAAGTAACTCAAATATGTTCATGCTGATAGAAAAACATAAGAAAGTAAAGACTTGTCTTCATGTTGTTCATTGCAGTGATGGGAAAGAAGAAAAATAAATCTACAGGAATGTATAGCAGAAATACTGTGAAAAAGAAGCTATTTTAATTTTGCAATAGGAAAGGAAGGAATGATATTGCACAGAGTAGAGGACCATTACTGTTCATTATACAATCAAAAGATATATAAACTGATTAAATATTGTACAGATATATAAAATGACTGTCATTGAAAAGGTGTTTTTAGGTTTTGAGAAGGTTTTGTCTTATCTGGAATGAATCCTGTGACTGCTAAATACAGTGCATACCAATTTCTATCTTTCCAAAACATCCTCTTTCCTGATTGTGAGTAGTTACTGTATTTATGTATGTCACATTGAAAACTGTCTATTTTCTCCTTACCAAGGGAAGAGAATTTAAGTGAGACATTAAGAAAATTAATGAACATTGTCAATAGTGTAGATTTGCTTGCCATAATACTCCCCTGAAAGATCAAACTAAATACACAGTACTTGAAGAATTTTATCCACTTCTCTAACAGGAGGTATATGTAAGGACTAAATTTCTTTTGAATAATTTAATGTTCAGGGATGAAAAGATTCTATTTAATTTTCTTATAAAACTTCTGTAGCAGAGAAATAAAGCCTACAAAGAGGGTGAGAGCAGGTTCAGTATTCCTTTAAGAATATTTACGCTAGAACTGACCTTTATACATATTAAAAATGTGAGACTTCAAGTGAAAGAGAGGGTTTCATTTCAAGATTTCAGGAGTATGGTATATTCCTAGTAAATCTAGTATGCAGAGAAGTTCCATTGGAAGTCTGCTACCATGCCCTGGAAGACAAATATCCCATATGTGAGATTCTCTTGCATTTTGAAATAAAAATCTAGATCAGCTCCATCTCCTACATTTAGTTTTAAATAGGATCATTGCCTGAGAACTTACTGACAAGGGACCTCCAGTTGTTTCTAGTTCAACCTCCTGCTCTCAGGAGGGTCAACTATGGGTTCAGAAAAGATTGCTCAGAGCTTTATTGCATCATCTTAAAAACACTCAAGGATGGAGAGTGATCAACCTTTTTAGGCAACCTGTTTCATTGTTTGACAGATAGCTTTGCAATGGTGGATATAATATAACACAGTTCATCAGATTATAGTGAGTCAATAAATGTGAGATAATCTGAAATGACAAAAAAAAATGGTGATTGCATTCCACATTAAAAAATATATATGGTATTTTCATGGAAATACGTAAATTCTTACGTAATATGGTCATTTTAATCCTCAGAAGGGAGGAAGAAATGTGCAACTATGCCAGAGCTGTATGTCTATAATTTCAAGATTAAAAAGGGGATTTTGAATTCTTAAAGTAATATTTTAATTTTGTTCTAGTAAAAAAAAAAACACACAGCTATTATGAAATGCTCATGATAGAAACCTTTTAGCATGTGACATGCCTCAGGCATATTCAAATTTCTGTTTGACATTTTCAAGAGTACTATAACATGACTGACAAGCTGTACAGTAGAAAATGGAGCTTGAAATAAACCTGTGTTTTATTAAGTGTCAGTATAGATGAAATAGTTGATTGTACTTCAACCTGTACAATTCCTAAAATATATATTTCTGTGAAGGGCACAGTTGCTCACTGTCAGGGCACATAGATGGGTCTTGCATGGCACCTGAAATGCTAGAATGAGGAAACAATCTGCACATTACTGTTACAGATTTTGCCAAGATACCATGTTAAAGCCATTTTCACATGTGGAAAACACCTTAGTATTTATCTGAAAATTGAACTGTTAATGGCTCTAATTAAGCAGTTTCCTGCTTCATTCTCTTTTGAACTCTTTTGCTACAGAACTAGGAGTTTTATACAGATAACCCAAGCAAACTCCATTAGCAAAATATTGCTCATTTATCAGTATGAACAGAAACAACATAATGAACTAAAAACATTTTCTAGGTTTACTAAGCTTCAAGAATCACTTTTCTCTTTGGTTACAAGGAAAAGTATTCATGAATCCAAGCTGCAAGGTTAATTTCACTGAAAGAGGTGGCACAGATGATTATTTTCATTGCTTGATTTAAAAAATACTCCTGAAAGGCAAAGCCTTACTGTCTGTTTTCTGGTTTATACTTATAACTTCTTTAAAATGACAAAATAAAACGACTAACAGGCATTATATGTAAGTATTGCAAGAATATCTGTTAAAAATATCAAAGAACTATTTGTCAGAAAACATTTATGATATTACAAGACCTCTAATATATTCATCCATTCATTCAGTTTGTGAAGGTTTTCATGTGATATAATAAAATTTGTCTACCTTTTTGTGTGTTTAAACTTCAATTCCCTTACATTTTCATCACTTCTATATTTACAATATCAAGAGGTTCACAATGACTTTGCAGATATTCTGTCAAAGCCTTTTTTTGGGTTGCAGTGACATAATTCAACATGATTGGTATCAACACAAATCCTTGATACATGCTGTATTGAGACATGTTCATCACTCAGTGTCAAAACATCTTCACATTCCTCTGAACAAAGTCAACAGTGCAACAGATTGACACAGCACAGTACTTTTTTGCTTGTTACCTAATTAACAACAAAAAAACCTACTTTCTATTTTGTTAAAGGCACATCATTCCTCTTCATAGTTAACTTTTCCTCAAAGTGAAAAGTTGTAATAGTGTCTTGATGAACTGGAGAACACTGCAAAGAAGGCTGGAGATTATTTCTTTTTAATACATATATTTTTTTCCCATTAGCTCACAAACTATCTTTTCATCAAAAGATACTGACTATTAAAGGGCAGAATGTGACTAGTCAGAACAAAACTTAGCAACTCCCGAATGAAATATGTAATGAGCACTTTTAAGCACTTAGGGATATTATGCAGTTTTCAAAATTTCTATGGTTTATGACCAAAAAAACGCACAAACAAACAAACAACAACAACAACAACAACAAAACCCTCTTGAAGTCTTCCTCAGTGAATAAAAGAACTATTAGATTTAGTTAAAAAACAAAACAAAACAAAACAAAAATGCATGCCATCACTTTAGGCTACTTTAAGCCTCTCAACTGTACAGAACAAGCTGAATTTTTCTGTTCAGAGGATCAAAAACAGATATTGAGCCTAGACAAGGACGAGCTGTCTACATGGAGGGGAAGGGGCAAAGCTAGAGGAAGGGCCATGGCTTAATGTAGTTGCAGAAAAGATAGAAACTGAATTCTGTTCAAGGACTGCTCAAAGTTCAGATGAAGCCACAGGCCTATATTGTCCCTTTATATTACCAGAAACACTTCTTGCCAGTATGCCAACACTGGCACAATAAGCCCTGGGAACAGTTACTCAGTGTCTCTGGCAGTGTGCTGTTCCTTCACTGTTTCTGCTTTGGGTATTGCTGCTACACAATCTCCTATGAGGGATTTGCTCCCATGACTCACTAAGGGTATTTTAGGTAGTGAAACACCTACACCTTATTTATTAACTAATTAAAAATATTATTTTTGGGGCCCCTGAATTAATTTCATGTTTTCATCTGCAAAAATATGTACACTCAGATACTTACTCAGGAGCTCTAAACCAGGCTGGAATGTCCCACTGAGCTTTTCAGGTTTCCCCTCTCTATTTCTATATCTTTTAAAGACAAAATTATTCAAGAAGTTTTTTTTTTTTCTTTTTCTTTTTTTTTCTTTTTGTTCTTTCCCCCTTCCCATAGCTGTAATAAGATAATAATGATGATGCCAAGGGATCTGGTCTGTTGTCTCTCTTGTCAAATGCATATTGTACACGAGGTCACTGGGGAATAAAGGGCTTTTTGCCAAGTATGAGCAATGGTCTGTGATGTTGGAATTCATTTATCTTAGACATTTCTGTGTTGTAATGCACTGTGTGCAGTCTAATGGGATTTTATACTGGTACTTTTTCTCTGATTACCCAGTTTTCTTCATCTTGGGTTGCTGCCATGAATTCTCATTGGAGTTGTACCTTAGAATAGATTAAAACCATACCCATCCTGTGGGAAAACAGAGTTTTCAGGCAGAAATGGTACAAAAATTTGTAAATTTGTTTCATTCATTTTGTCCAGCCAATTTTACCTAGATAACTATAGGTGTTGTTTCTGGGTTTACTGTGACCACACAGATACTGTGTCCTTTTTTCCTAATATACCCTGCATGGGACAAACTCTGTAAAGCAGCTTGAAAGAAATGGCTGGTATGAGACATGGCTGGTCACTTTGTAAATGGTTTGTAATGAAGCAAATAGAAGCAAAGCATATGTTTAAGTTCACCTGACTTTAAACTATGGAAAGTAATTAACTTACACAGCTCTACGCTGTAGACACTGTGTTTGGCTAGAAGAGTAAATGACAGATCTTCACTTGTTAAAACCATACACATCAAAAAAAAAAAAGTTGAAAGAAAAAAACAAAACACTCACCTTGTACTAAATTAAATTAAACACAAGCCTGAACTATAAATGGAATAAATGAGGAAGTTTACTTCTTGTGAATGGTTCCTGTCTGAAAACGTCAGCTTCTGAGGAGTAAGCAAGTCTCATCTCCTTGGTCGAACAATGGTCCATAAGTCCAATCCACCCTTGACCTTTCTGTGAGACTTGCAAGATGAACAGGTATTTGTTACAGAGTTATGAAGAAAGGTGAGTAAAAATGTTATGTTAATGTTGAACAGGTGCAATTTCCAGGAACTGAGCTAAGATCACCATCTCTTGTTGCATATGAGAAAGTTTCCACATCTAGAAAAATTTTCCAGTACAGAGCCCTACAGATTTAGATTTTCATACAATGAATATTGCCACAACCAAAAATGAAATATGTGGCCCTTGGGCAGATATTAAACATTTTTGAGTTAGCTTTTCAAGTCTTCCACAGTCAGTGGGGAAAGTTAAACATTTTTTGAAGAGGGTAAGAATAGGTGTCTACAAGAGTTGATGGTAAGATTCTATTTGGAAATCTGCCACTTGCACAAATTTGGATGTTTACATGAGATGCAATGAAACAGATCTGTGAAAAAAGTTTGAAATCACCTTGAAATTTAGTTGTGTATGTAATTTCAACAGTAGATCCTGTCTCTTATGTAAAAATTCCCTGGTCAGAATACACTTGCAAAAAGTAGAACAGACCTCTGGAGTAACCTCAGCTTGGGAGTTTGTGAATCTACAACTTCAAGATACTAGTGGTGGAGTTCATCACTATCAAACTAGCTGTCAGAAAAGCTAGGATTAGAACATCTGTCAGATGTTTATTACAAATTGTGAAATCACTCTCCTTGAAGAAAAGGAAAAAGTCTGATGTTCAATCAGTTGCTGTTACTGAAGTCTTGGAGTTGGTGACAAAGTCTTAGGTTCTCTTCCTTAATGAGGGATTGAAACCCAGGTTTGCAAAATTATATGTACTACTACCCTTTTCTTGTAGAGCTATGCTATCTCTTGATGAGGCTCTACTTTTTTCCACGTCTGCCATTTGTTTCTGCATTTCTTCCTGGTGGGGCTGCAGAGGTCCCATACAAGACTGACGCATGGGTTAAGGCAGTATCTTGGTTCCTTGGGGCATTAAGTATGAAACATCCAAATTTACAAAAGAAGCTTGAAATCCAACCACCCTGCTGCCCAAGCTTCTCTAACAGAGTAATATCTGAACAAATATAATACAAAAGCAAACAAACAAACAAAAGAAAGACACACAACAACCAACCAAACAACAACAACAAAATATCCAGATCTTTCATCACCATCTTTGAATTGGTTTCCTTCTCTCTGTCTCTCTGTCTCTTTCTCCGCTCAGCCCCTCAGTCCGCCCCCCCCCCCCCCTTTTTTTTTTCTTCTTATTCTCTCTGTAGCCATCGTCCTGGGTGACTTAAGGTCTTTCCCAGGTAGCAGAAGCAGAAGATCAGGGTTCAAAGCTCCTTCTGTTGATGAGAGTCTAAAATTTATGTTTTCCACTTGTTTCATATTCGCTTACCAGGTTGATTGGCTTTGTGTTGACAGCATTCAGAGAAGCAAACTAAATATCTTTGATACAAGCCACTCTGGTTTTTGAATATTGAAAAAAATGAGGTGCTGGCAATCAGAATATGTGGTGTAGTAGAAGCTCAGGATCCTAATTCTAGTATAAAAACTGTACTGTGTTCACTGGGGCGTTTAGACAGGTAAGCATGGATTTCACCTTCTGAGTCTCCGTGTTCAGAACCTACATACAGGTTCACAGTCAGCTCCCTTTTATGTTTAATTTAAATTGTATGTAATCTCCTAAATGTCATTGAAAACCTTAATCCTTAAATTCATTTAAAGTGAAATTTAGACGCTTTAAGATTGAGAGAATTAATCACCATAAATCTGGGCTAAGTTCCAAGTTCCAAAAAGGTTGAAAATTTGATGGTAACATACTATCCCTTTCAGAGTTCTATTCCCCAAATGATATTTTAGTCTGTTTTATTGAAACTGATTATTAAAGCTGCTATTAAGCTTTATACTACCCAGGAGTTAAGATCTGGTGAAATAAAACCAGGGAATATATATACCTATAAGAGAACTACCCCTTTGAAAAGAATATGTGCATACAAAATAATCCTATACCTCAAGAAGAGAAAAATACCACACACTATTAAATAGATTGGGACATACACACATAAGTATATATATATGTATATTCAAATATATATATATGTTTCCTGCATGTGTGTATGAATACACATAGAGTTAACATAAATTAGCACGTGCATAAGCAAGAATGTATATATAAAACATCTCAGATCTCATATACAGACACGTGTGTGCATACATATATATATTATATTCATTATTCCATGTGTATGTAAACATTACACTTTTCCCCCATTTGCCTTCTACACGGGATAGCAGAATTTTAGTGGCATTATAATGAAAAAATATATATACAGTTAGTCAAGGTATATTTGTATTTTAATATCCAGATAATTACTATGAGCAATTACAAATCATGTTCCTATTTCCAACAGGAATACATATTTTAGTCAAGCAAATGAATAAAGAAATAAAATATTATCAATAGGCTATAGATAGCAGCAGCATCTTGCACTTGTCACTTCTGTTTGAGGATTGGTTGCCAGGGAGATACTGCTCTGATAATGCGAACACTTTCACATTTTTGTGGACAAATGTCTGCAGATCACCTCTTGATTTTGTGTTATCCCTCCTTTCTATCGCCTGCATTGTGGCCTGGATTCTTGCACATGATGGTACGTGATTCTAAGTGGTTGTGCAGGGCTTTATCTGCTTTTATACACAATAGCTAGAAAAAAAAATCTGTTAATCACATAGCACTATGCTAAATATGAAATTATTATTATTTTTTTATTCATCTATTGAAAATGCCTTCCTGCAAACTTGGAAAATTTTTAATTTATGGGGATAAAATTAGCCACTAATTACAATACTAGCAAAATATGCTTGTACTATTTCTAATTGTTCTTTTCAAAAACAGAACTATGGTCTTCAGTAGATAGGAAACAACCATTTTTTACTGCACCTTTTCTAGAGAAAGGAAAAGGAGGAGCAAATGCAAATTAGAATTCCTACTTTTAATGGACTCCATCTGTGTTCTGACCAGATAACTTCAGTAAATTCTTTTTTTGAAGAATGCAATTTACTCATTCCACCATTGTGATGGATCTTACTTCCAGTCGTCATAAGATATCCATTTTGCTATGTCTGACGTTATATTTCCTTGTGTCTTTCACCCATTCTTCATAATTAGAGAAATGCTTCACAGAAAGGAAGAATGACTTTGATTTAATTTTAATTCATTTTTAAAAGAAAGTGTATATTTGTAGTGCATGGACAAGAAGAGACAGAAAACTGTGATAGTTTAACGTAGACTCTTATGGGAACAGAGCCAGTCATTCACCAGACATCATTAAATGTATCTGCAGTTAACTAACTAGCTAAACTAAAGATTTATATGATACCTGTTTTTCAGAAAAACTCCCACTTCTGTAAAGATATGAATTGTTAATGAGATCTCTTTGGTCAACTATTTGAAAGGGTAATATTTTCCCACCAATCATTAACTATAGAGCATTGTCAAACTTTGATTTTCAAATTTACATAGCTTCCTTTCATCAGCTTCTTCTATTCTAAAATAGCTCAAACTGAAGTAACAAGGAAAATAAAGCTAATCTAATATAACCTATCTTTATTCCAATCAAAAGAGTCAAAAATGACAAGCCTATGCATAACCACTCCATTTTGTAAAGAATAAAACAATTAGAGAAATATTTGATATCCTACATAGTCCTTGCTTTTCTTTCATGTGTATTTTTGAACGACCTGTAAAAAAAATCAGGTTTATATAATTTCTGATTCAGGATCATCATGACAGTCCCCCATCCCCAAGACTATATGAAGTTTGTACTAAGAAACATATTTTTGTACTCAGGGTCATGCATGAGAAATGTCAGCAATATTATTCTTATATTCTGAAACGGAACTACTTCTTGTCATAATCTACAGCATTTTTAATGACATTTTTTCATACTTTTTCTAGTTCTTATTATCATTTACTTCTAATAAAGGTCAAGCTGGTATACTGCTATTGGCTGCAATGGAATTAATATTCTTCACAGCGCCCATATGGTGCTACATTTTGGTTTTGTGACCAAAACAGTGCAGATAACACACCCATATTTTACCTATTGCGGATCAATGACTATACAGTCAAAGTCTTTTCTGCTTCTCACATAGCCCTGGCAGTGAGGAGCCTGAGAGTGCACAAGAAGCCAGGAGGGGGGACAGCCACGATAGCTGACAGAAATGGCCAAAGGGATTTTCCATACCATAAAGGTTCTATATCATTCATGCTCAACAGTAAAAGCTGGGGTGGAAGAAGGAAGAAGGTTTTTTTTTTCAGAGTTATGGCATCTTTCTTCCCAAGAAACCATTACATGTGATAGAGCCCTGCTGTCCTGGAAGTAGCTGAACATTTGCCTGCCAGAGGGTGGTAGTGAATGAATCCCTTACTTTGCTTTGCTTGTTCATGCAGCTTTTGTTTTACCTATTAAGGTGTTTTTATCTCAACCTGTGAATTTTCTCACTTTTATACCTTAACTGATTCTTTTCCCCACCCTACTGGGCAGGGGTAAATAAATGACTGTGTGGGGTTGAGCTGCCTACAGGGGTTTATCCACAACAGCTAGCTAAATAGCTTGTTAGAGAAAATCATATCTGCTTTTTCTGGATGGTGAGCCCTTTTTTTTTTTTTTCTTTGTGGCTTTTGCAGTGATATTCCATGTTTTTATGAAAGATGACATTACCTGATTCATTGATTAATTAGTGTAGAGTAAATAACAGAGACAGAGAGATGAAGGTTAAGCTGTGTGTAAGGCTGGGGAACAGTACATTTAGGAGTGCAAGAGAGAACCTCATATTTTATAAGGACTCAGATGAAAAAAACAACACACTCAGGGAACATGACCGATATCTTGAAGAAAATAAGACAGATACTTCATTTGAAATAATGATTCTGTGAGAACAACATACACGATTTTTTTCTAATTAAAAGATGAAATCTTCAGATCTCCCCAGAGAAGCAGACCAGTTATTTAGTCTCACTATTTAATTAATCCTCAGGATTTTGCTTAAAATTTCAGGTGATGACCAAGGAACAGATCTAGTTGTTTAAATTAGGCATCTGATAAATCAGTTTTCCATATGCCGTTTGCTTTCTTGAGTGCCTCAGCAGCAACAAGGGCAGAAAGCTATGGAAATACTTGGTCGGTACTATGAATTCTCAACACTTCCATCACCCCTAAAGGAGGATGCTACTGTACTTGTTGTCTTGAGCCTATTCTCGAGGCACCACTCTCTTTTACTAGCTCTTTATTAGTTACAGGCTACCCAATCAAGGTAAGCAATTACCTTTGTTCTGAAAGCAGCAGGGCTCACTATATATATCCACCATTTAGTATTGTTTATACAATTTTCAGATGGACAATTTTTCATAACTTCTACATTTCCTATTTAAATGCAAGTGATACACAGAAAATTATACGGCTT
This sequence comes from Anser anser, assembly GCF_964211835.1. NCBI lineage: Eukaryota > Metazoa > Chordata > Aves > Anseriformes > Anatidae > Anser > Anser anser. The sequence goes on along the minus strand of NC_139722.1, from coordinate 12,577,004 downwards.
TGTTTTTGCAGGAAATTGCTGAATTTCTGAACAGCTAAGCTGCAAAATTCATTTTATCACATCGTCAGTCATCTCAAAATTCCATTTACTTTGCAACTGAAGCACTGACAGCTCTATCAAAAACACACATGGGCCAGATGCACAAAAACATTTTGGTGCTGAACTGCATCCTGGCCAGAATGCGGATATCTAAGCCAAAGGCAGGATGGTATGAGATTTTCTTCCAGCTTGTGCATAGGTTTTGTGACTCAGGTTTAATGGAATTACCTTAAACCAACTGAGGTTCACTTGCTCTTGAATGGCAATGTTCTGGAGCTTGGAGAAGGAGTGTGGAAGAAAAGAGACAGGAGGAAATTCACCAGATCAGTCCTCTTACTATATTTTATCTGCAAAAGGAGGAAGGTTGAGACACACAGAATACTTCCACCAATCTTGACAGAAGACACTTTGGCAAAAATATTTACTTCCCCTAGGGAACAGTAAAAGATGTACTAAATGAGTCAGTTTGCTCTTGTTCACAATCCCTTTGAACTTAGCCCTCTGCCAAAGTTGTCTTTAAGGGTGACGTGGAAGTACTGCAATATTTTAAAGAACCTATGAAACTTCAGAAGTCTTGAACTTATTTATGTGTAATGAATGGACTCAATCCTGTGATCTCAGCCTAGTAAGATGGAAAAGAAACCTAGAGATCATATTGCAGAAAAAGAGAGCTTAATCTATCAGCCCATACTTGGTGAGGCAGAGGGAGAGAGTTCTGTTAATGAAACAGCCTTAAATCTACAACCAGTGTAATGCATGCACAGATTTACTTTTCATTTGAGAAAAGGGTTCATGGGAATGTATTCTTTCTATAGCAATTCAGACTCAATTAAATGTGATTTGATTTCTTGGTATATAATGTGGGACATAAGTTATGTCATTATATGTTCTGCTTTTTCTGAAGATCTTGTATGAATTCTGTTCAATTCATTGCTCATTCATATATCAGATACTGATTTGTTTTCTTCTGGCTGTACTTTAACTTTAGTGAGTCACCATCCGTAGGCAAGAAACACCCAAAGAAAACCTTCAGAATACCTACAGTGTCACTATGTGTTGTGAAATAATATGGTGTATGATATTACTACTAGTCAATTGTGTCATAGGATGTCAAAGTACCCTTCAATAGCACGTTAGAAAATGTAAAAAAGGAAGCACATGAAATAGTCTGAACTTAACAAACAAACAAACAAACAAACAAAAAACCAATTATTTTAATATTTATCTTTTTGTTAGCAATAATCAGACTGTCAATTTTTAAACTTAGGATTTTCTTTTGTCTCCTGGGGATAGAGAACACTTAGAGGTTAATTAACTAAGTCATACAGTTCAAGTGGAAATAGCAGGAAAAATCATGTTCTATCAACAGAATAAAATATTTTAATAGCGTATCTCTGAAAGAAATCTAAAAGGCAACAAAATAAAAATTAAATACTAACTAGGCACAGAAGACACAAGACAAACGAATTCACTGTTCATTTCAGACTGATATTTGGGATATTTAGTGCCACAGACTTATTTTTCTTACTATTTGAATCATATTAAATTCACTCTCATTTTATCATCATGACCTCTATTGAAATGTTTGCAGTATTTGATGGAACTGTTATTAGTTATTTTGTCAGAAACAGGTATGAAAATGAGCCGTTAAAGCCTGTAATACATCTCATAAACATTTCAAGAGATCTGTCTGCATGAAACACACAATGGTAATGAAATGGAAATATCTGACCTGGAAAGAAGTGAAATAGTAACATTTTTAAACACTGATGAGACTTTTATTGATCTTTTTTTCCATGGTGTGAAATTTCTGATCAAATTTCACCTGGAGAAATTATAACTTTCTGAAGTACTTAGGTATGAAACCTGAATTTATATTTTTAGTTGTCTCAGATATATCTAATTTTTCAATTGTCAGTGTATGAGCATTCATAACTAATAGCGAAGTCCTCATAACTGTTTTGGTTATACTTCTCTCATACTGGTACCAGTGGTACTGTTGTCACATGCTCATTTTTATTTAACTTCAGTTTGGCCTCTTGTCTCTACAAGGAACTAATGCTTTTAGAGCTATCTGTTGTTCTTTGAACAACTAAAGAAGGATTTTAATAAATTCTTCCCTTTTTTTTTAAATTAACTTTAACTGATATGGAAGCGAGACAGTGCTGACATTAATGGACTGGGCATTATTGTCCTTCCCTTGATTTTGACTACCTCCATTGCAAATGTCCGCTAAAGGTCCGGGTACCAGATTACATGAAATACAGCTTTGCAAGGAATGTGTGCACAAGTCATATAGCAACAGGCAATCCACAGCCTGCATTGGCCACTGTGCTGTTTGCTTTTTGTTGCTGATTATTATTATTATTTTCAGTATTCCACTTGTGCATCCTTCTGCTTGTCCTATATATATATATATTTTTTTTTTTCAGCTACATTTTGTTTGTAAACACTCTGAGGTATGAACCATCATTTTGTTCCATCTCTATGGGATTTAACAAAATGAGTTGTTATCCAATGTAGCATACCTATAAAACAGCTCAAATTTCTACTTCTACAGTATAGAATATCAAACAGGCATTCCTTTTGGCCATACTTTCTGGGAAATCACTCAAAACTTTCTCTCTGTCTGCTGGTATCCATTCTGACTTGCATAACACAGGTATGAAAGGTAGGATTAAAACAATTAAAAGACATACAAGGTGTTTTTTATTTTATTTTATTTTATTTTTAAAATTTATAGCTCCTGGAAAGCAGTCAATATTTATTTATTTATTTATTTATGTATTTATTTTGGAGGGAAGTAAAAATAATCAATTATTTTTCTTTTATTTTTAACTACAGAAAATGAATGAAATTCATGTAGCTAAGGAAGGGTACGATGTATTACCCTGCCAGCGTCTCAAGCTACTTCCTGGAGGAACAATATTTTTACTAGCTTTAGTTATGTTTACTTGGAAAGACAAATTTTAAAAGGTTTTCATGAAGTAGACAATTGTTCCAAAGAAATCAGCTGTAACCAGGGAAAGTTCTTACATGATTAACAGACCTTAAACCCTATCCAATGGCAATACTGAGTAGCACAATCAACAATCCACAGCTAACCATTAAGGAAGTACTAGTGACGATTAATCTTTCAGGGAATGTTTATCTGTGTATCGAGATTGTTCTGTGAAATACAGGAGCAGCTGGATTGTATGAAGATATTCATCTGTTAAATAATTAATGCCTGTGTCTCCATTAACATCATATTTTCTGAATGTAATTTACACAGAGGTGGAGATACCATTTCATTAATTCTGTCTGTAAAAACATAAAAGCCCTTGCTGGATCAACAAATCCTGACATGTCACTTAGAAATTTACATTTTTTAACTTACATTTTTGTAAGTCCAGTATTATATCTCATTTCCTTCAACAATTTATATTTATGTTTGTACAAAGTCTGGGTAATAAGTAATAACAAAGCATATGGAATTTTAATTTAAAAGTCCTGTAATGCATATAAACAGAGAATTATGATAAATGAAATGTTGACATATGGTTATACTTTAACAACTATCTCAATTTTCTTTTGTATTAACTCCTTGAATGTTTCTTACAACCGAAGATGGATGCTATAGTGCTTCTGTGGATATGTGGAATTACAAGTATTCATAGATCCATAGGCCTTCCTGAAGGTGGCTCCATTTGATAAAGGTTAAATTAGATACTACAGGATCAACTCAATCGCAAATTCTTAGAGTGATTTGGAAGAAAATAACAGCAATAATTGCTCAGATAACAGATATATCATGAAAGAATTTCCATAAAATATTTTGGGGATGTAACCTACATATTCTTGAAATTAAGAGAATAAAGACAATTTCTCAATTCTGAGAAGTACAGGCTCATTAGACTGTATCTCATTCACACATGACTGTTTTAAGGTTCAGTGAAATAAAGAGAGAGAGAAAGCAAGAGAGACCTTAAAAAGAACTTCTGTTTATTTTAGGATAGTGTTCAATTCTGCTTCAAATTACTGCAGCTCGTGCTGTAGATGAAAAGATAAAATGTACCAAGCTTCATTTCAAAAGGAATTCTAAAATAGGAAATGGAAAAGGAAATTAAATTTCTGTGTACTTCATAAATGAAGAACTATAGATTTAAAAACTTTGAAAAACAGTGAATGTAATTATGTTTGGTCTGTTGATTTTTTTTTTTTAAAAAGCTATGAATTATTTTTAGATAATTTAAATTCCAGGTTAAAAGCATTTATTAGCAGATAAAAGCTGCCATCTTTATTAGCAAATACTTTCTGAACACTGTATTTTCAGTGGCAATAAATGAATGTAAAGATGGTATTTTTCCAATTGTAGAGGATAGATATTTAAAACCAAACTGAAGTCCAAACTGAAGCCTAAGATATATACTCAAGGTGTTCTGTAACTAATTAGCTTTCTACTGGACTAGCTGAGTCTATGCTAATATTTGTCTCAAAAACTCAGGTGCAGCATCTTTCAAACCAGCTGCATCAATTAATAATCTTCTGCCTGATATACAGTTAGAAATGTTTCTTAAACCTACTTTAGGCATTTAAACATGGTTGAAAATATTATATGCAATATTTATATATATTCTACCCTACTGTCTGCCAGTAGTCCCATGTACATCTTCTCCAAATCACATTTCTCTCAGTTCTGCCATAATACTTCTTGAATCAATAATGAGTCTATAGTCAATTCAGCTTTGCCTTTTTTTACTCTCCTCTCCTCTTTTTGCTTGTTTTTATATACTACTAAAAACAATGAAAATAGCAAAATGAAAATGTAAAAGGACCTGTTCTCCTTTTTTATTTCAAAAGCAAAAGCAAAAATGATACCTGAATTTTTCAAAGTATTATTGTTCATTGAAATGGAAACTTTTGATTTGCAATATATGCACAGATTTCAAAGGAAAAGTCATCTCGTGTCTACTGCACTAAACTATCTGGAATATCAGGAAGAAATTATTTTTGAAATTTCAATATCAAATTTGGAACAGTTAGTAAAGAATTTCTAATTTAATTTCCCATCAGATTCATATTTTGTGAGTATATACCCTATAAACCATGTTTCTAAATGCCTTGAAATAATTTTTCTACTCAAAATGTTGAAAATATTAAAACAAATATTTTGGATTTCTTTGATGTTTGCAAAAGCGGGAGAAGGAGAATATTTTTTCTCTCACTTTCTCTCCATTGGATTGTAGAAAAATATATGTATCTAAAAGTATTCATATGGTGGTAACAACAGACATAAAATTTTTAATATTTAAACCCAATTTGGTGGAAGGCAACAAAGGAACATGTAATTGACAACTGTTGTGTAGCCACAAAAAGGAAACTTCATGCAATATTAATGGAAATATTTATCCTCCTGTCAAAATAAGTATACTCCACAGTCATCATTTGCAAGATTTTTTTAGGCAGCAAGTTTTCTTATGCATTCATGCCTTTCATGATCTATACAAATAGAAACTTGGTACCATTCTGTTTGATCAAGGAAATTAATGCATTGTATTTTTTTAGGTTATGAAGGCAACAGCAAATCCACCTTGAAATCAGGAAGCGCAACAAAGTCATTCTTGAAGAAAATGCCCTCCTTACAGAGATACAGCTAAACACAGCTGGAAGCCTTTTATGAAAGGATTGCATCTTTTTACATCAAGAAGTTAGACATTATCATGAATTCCCATGGAAAGCCAAAAGCCGCCTTTACTTAGTTTTGTACATAGCCAAATTTCATTTTTCATTTTTGCTGAGATTTCAGGTAAGGTGAGGCATACTAAGAAAACATTCTTTAAATGGGAATTGTTAACTTATTTTATTTTATTTTATTTTTCCCTGCTTAGAAGCAGCTGACTATTCTCTGGCCTACTCTATCTTTTGCAGGCAGGTGCTTACAAATCAGCGCTGTTTGAAATGACCTGATGTAAAACAGGTTTGACGCAAAGTCACAGCATCTGTGACATTAAGTTGCAGCTAAGAAACCTTCAGTAGTACTTAACAATTCAAACTCTACCACCATCACCAGCACATCCAGCTAAGGTTGATCTTAGAAGACTCTATGGAACAAACCTCCACTTGTGTTTTTTGCTTAAGCAACCTGGAATACCAGGGTCTAGTTCTATTTTATTTATTTTATTTTAAAAAGTTCTTTTTATTGTCCCTGATAGTACTGGTCAGCTTTAACTCTAATTGAGTTTTGGACACGTGAATTTTCACCCTACAATGCTGAATAACACCTCTGTAGTCCTCCCAGGTTGCCTCACCTCACTTCCAGTGGCCATACCCGGTCTTTTTCTGCCTGAGCTGTAGAAGAAGATCCCTGCTCAGCCAAGCCAACCTGCCCCACCTGCTTCACCTCTGACATTTTGGAATTGTCTGTTCCTGTGTTCCTAAGTGGTGGTACTTAAAGATTGACCATCACTGATGGACCCCAAGGTCTTCAAAAGCAGTTTTTCAGGGTAAGTTTTTTGACTTACCAATTAGCTCCCTGAGCAGTCTGAACTCTGGTCTCCCCATATGCTGAGCCATGCTGAGAAGTTCCACCTGGGTGCACCTCACACATGTGTACTCACTGCTGCCATCAGACCCTGACAGAAAGCTCAGGCTCACCCTGCAACCTGGTATCTGGATGGAGATCCCTTGGGAGCTCCATCTGGGTATCTGTGTTGGTTCCTGTGGCTGGAGAGGCTGCAGGGAATGCAGAGGACATGGCTTTCTGCCGGGTGGATGCCGTGACTGGATCTCCTCGTGAGTGGGTCACAATCACCTGTTGAAGTGGTAGTGACAGCACCCTCCCTGCAGGCCCTCACGCATAAACCAGCACCCAAAATGTCCCACCCTGGTTGCCCACCCTCATGGGTCACTGTACTTCTGGTCACCATGCTCCCCAGGGGCTTCCTTTGTACATGTGGGGGTGGTTATGGCCTGGGCCAGCCCAAGCCTCATGTGTTGCTCTCGTGAGGACTGCCGGCTCCTGGTGGTTCCTTCTGCTCCTTGGGGTTTCCTCAGTGCAGGAACCCACCTGCACAACCCCCTGCTCTGCTACAGAATGTGTCTGCACCAGTGTTGAGTGCCTTAGTGAGCCTCTGTTATAATTAGAATAAACTATAATCATCATAAATTGTTAAAGCAGCAGTGTTGTGGTAAACAAAGCTGATGCTATCAGTGTGATGATTATTTTAAAAAATAAATAAAACAAATTCTGCCACGCTTGACAAATTTAATTGCAGGATGTTTTTTAAATGTAGAAGTTGCAAACTGTTTGTGATAATCAAACTAATGATTTATCCTTGTTATTTAGCAAGGTTTATTTTGTGTTAGTGATAACAGAAAGGTAACATAAGAGGCATGTTACTAGAATACATATCAGAATCTGGATATGATTGATATCCTACTTTCCTGATGAAAGGATGAGAGGAATGGAGACAGTTAGATTTCATCTTCATTTCCTTATTCGAATGGTACGCAGAAAGTGAAAATAAAGCAGAGATATTTACCCTGTCTTAATCAGTGTAAATTTTGAATTCTTCCTGTGATGGTGTGTGCTTTCCATTTGTGACAAGCAAATACAAGAAAAATGAGAAAAAATTCTCTTTCCCATGTGACTACCAAGGGGCTTCAGTAGGAATGTGCAGAAAATCCCAATTATTACTTAGTTTTATCTCATTCAAACTTACAAGTCCCTAAAGGAGTTGTTCCAGAGGCTAAACTAAGTATGCATCTTTGCTTCATATCTTGGAAAAAAAAGATACGAATATTTTGGTTGTCCTCTTTCTTCCTGTATTTTTCCTATCTGATATAGTTTTTTTTTTTTTTTTCCTACTCTTTAATACAGATCTATGCTACCTCAAACTGAATGTACTATTTAAAGCACTGAACACTCTTGTCAATTTAACTTTGGAATAAGACTTTTCTTTCTTGACTATACAATCAAGTAGCTGAAATTAAAGTAGACCTGAAGGTTGCTGTTCCTTTATATAATAGTATATCTTCTGGTTTTGTTTCTTTCTCTTACAATTTTAATCTCAGCAAGCATACCTTTGCAGTTTAAAACACCCTATTCTGAACTCTGCCTGATATGAAGCCATGAAACCTTTGGCCTGCCAACGGCTGCAAATCCAGGGTCAAGGAAAGATATTATATTCAATGCAGCTTATGTTTTGCCTCTTCTGCTAAGCAATAGGAAACTCTTTGTTCAGTTGCCAGTGGGTACCGTTTTTGCTGAAATGTTTCCATGGAGACAGGGCCTATCTGAGCAAAGCAGCCGAGAGCAGGCAGCTGAGATATGTCCTACAGCCCTTCCATGGGTTGTGCACTGATGGAATTCACAGCCAAGGCATCTCCCTTCTTCATGAACCTCATTTTCTTAGAACTTAAATATTTATTTCCCAAAATATTTATTTCCCAAAAGAATTTAACCTCTGAAAATTACACAAAGGAGAAGCAAACAAAGAAATAAACATTTCACAAAATTTTCTGGAGATGTCTGAGGAAACATAAAGGCCTTATAGAATTAAGGTCCTGTTTTTTGAGTTTAGGATTGTTTTTTGGATTTATTTATTTATAGATCTAAACCCAAACAAATACTGTCTTCTTTAACATGAGCTGACTTTAACTCATTAACTCCTCTGCGTTCAGAATAGAAATGATAATTCCTGGAATATCAGAATGTGAGTGGTTTACATAAGCACTTTTACTGGTAAATTAATTTCTCAGTCACAGAATAGAATTTGAAATCCGTAATTATTATTGTAAAGTTTTGTATGCTTTGTTTGGATTTTCATTAATTATTATATATATATATATTTTTTCATTAGAATGTATATGTTTGCTCCATCAGTGAACTGGGAGGAGGAAAAACTAATGGAAATGTATTTTATTTCAAGATTTAGGTATTCAGTTTTCTGTTTGTTCATGGTATCCAAATTATGCTTCATTCCACTTGTTTAAACTAGGCACTCCTAGAAAACAAACAAACAAACAACAACAACAACAAAAAAACACAACCTTTGAAAGTATTAAACTCTAGATCATGGTTTACATACCACAAATAGGTAAAAAGTTTTTTTTTTCTTTTAACTTAGAATCATATGTGAAATTCTGACCTCATCAAAATCCATATTAAAATAAAATAAAAAAGTAAAAAAAATGAAGATACAGTTTTATTTTATTTAACAAAACCAGGAAATTATTAGTACTGCTATAGAAAATCCTGATAAAATTTCACTTGAAATAGTTCATACTTTTCTGGTCACCAAGACATTCCAAGAGTGCTAAAATGATTTTGGAAATATATTATGAGAAGCTGAATGAATTTGGTTTAGTTTAGTAAAACAAAGGTTGAGGTGAGCTATATTTATTCTGTATAAATAAGACTCTTAATTACTTTAAATAAATTCAGAACTAGAAGTATTTGCAGGACTTAATTCTACTTAATTCCTAGTAATATTAAGTACAGCCAGGTCTCCAGCCACTTACCCAGCTCAACATGTGCTGAAGCAATCATCAGATATTGGGTCCAGAGGATTCTTTTCTTCTACGTAACAGGAATTTCTGCAGAGGTAGAATTTTGTATGATGATTGCCATCTGGGAATTTTATTGACAAAAATCCAGAAATCTGATATGCAGATGATGTTCTACCTTATTCCTGCTTTCTTCCTGGGGCCTTTGGTAGGTGTGTGGATGGATTTGCTGACTCATGGTGTTTGCAGGTGTGTTCAGTCCCTCCTGAGCTAGCCCTTATTTGTTAGCACAGAGGTTAGGGATTCATGCAGTGACTCTTTGGGTCCCCGTCACCCTATGCCCTGCTGATGAGAGGATCGATATGAACATGAAAATAGAAGCCACGTTCACAGGAGCCTGTTGGGTCCATTTAGCTGAAAACATTATCTCCCTTCAGAACTGCTCATGCTGTTGGTCACAGACGTTGTCTTTGCTAGAACGTCTCTGAGGGAGGCAGGAGAATTGAATCCAGCTTGGTACAAAATCAAGGGAACTCCAAGACACTGACATTTCACAAATGATGTTTTTCCCTTGTGTCTCATAGCAGAGCAGACCTGAATCCAGGGGCATCCTGTAAAGAAGGAACCAAAAGCCTAGGAAAAATTCCAGGCTTGATGCTTGTCCTAACATTTTCAACTTTTTTTATTTTTTTTTCCCCTCCCTAAAATCACAGTTTATTTTGCTGTTGAAAGCATGAAGATTTCTCATTTGTGATGTTCTTGTCTCATGCAGCATTTGCAGTAAACTGTACTGCAGCTATTTAGGATTTGGTTGTGGTTAACTCTTCACCACACCTTGCCATTTTTCAGCTGTTTGAAGGACTACAATGTACTAAACAAGCCTGTGTTAGATGAGTCAGAGTTTCATTCTGCGGCAGTAAAGGGCTCTTAAAATCTGTCTAACAGCAGCCTGGCAGGGAAGTCTATTCCATGCTGCAGTCACAGAGGAACCCATGGCTTGATGTATCCAGATCCAACAAGAAATGTCACAGAATGACCTGGTCTCTATCTTTGCAAGAGAAAAGATCTGGGACTAGACTTGAAGGGTCACTCAGTCTGACAGAGAAGTAAGGATGGACTGATAATACAGAAATCATTTTGCACATAATCTTATTCTGAGAGATGAAAAGCTACTATAATACATAACACAGTAAATGATGATGCATCTTAGTACAAAGTGGTTATAGCCCTGCTTACTTGTCCTCGGTTTGCCGAAATCAGTGGGTACCAGGCAGCATTAAGCTTATAGCTGAGTAGAGGAAGATGTTCAGAACTTTATTTCTCTTTGGCTGAAGATGTGAATAGGTAGGACACTATCATAGAAAAGGTTATCTTCAATCACTTGAAGGAGAATGATCCATCCTATTTTCAGAGCTTTCTGGAACTGTGGAAGAGGAAAAAAAAATTAATCACAAAGCAAAATCTTGTCTTTTGCTTCCTTTTAAAAGGTGATTGGGTGCAGAGAACACTTAAGTCTGTCTAATGTAGAGGAGCGTGCCTTCACTGCCTGAACACAGGCATGGTTTCTGCTCAGCTTTGCAGTGGAATTTAACAACCATCTTGAGCTGAAAATCACACAAGGACTTTCAGGATCAAACTTATTATGCATTCGGTATCCCAGTACTCCATCTGCTGTTTCCTTGTTCCATATCCCATTAACAAATGCTAAGCTGCAGATTGTTTTTCACATAGTAATGAGCTGCATAAGTATGCAAACAAAACAAAAGTTATAGCTTTCTGTTAGAAAAAGTGCCAAAAACACCTCCCGTTGCAACATTGTTAATGACAGCATAGCAACAGTGGAATAAAGAGAGCAATTTGTAATATTCCCAGGTCAGCTGCACACATGGTTTCTCTAAAAATAAGTAGGTGAGGCAATTTGTTCTAAACTTACAATTCACCAAATTCATTCGTGCTTCAATTGCCATAGCCTTGGCGGATATGTATCATGGAAGAATTTGGCCTTGCATTGGAAAGCTTCCCACAGATGGTGGTAAAAAAAGGTGACCAACATAAATAATGTCATTATCCCAATTAACTGGAATTGATTAATTCATCCATCCATTTCCCAAGTGATTATCTCCAATTAAAATAATTGTCTGGATAACATTCCATTGCTAGATCCCTGGGTGAAACAGAGATCTTCCAAATAGCATTTTATTCACATGCCAGCGCAACCATCACTACCTGGCAGTAGGGAAACGTTACAATCTGCTATAGTTCAACATGAAGACAGAGGAAGCCTTGGAATGTCTCTAAGTTACACAGATTCACCTAAATTATTATTTGTAAAAACGTAAGGATATTGTGAAATAGGACTGTTTTGTTGCAGAAGGCAAAGAAAAGGTGCCTGTTGTAAAGAGCTTATGTTCTAAAGAAGCATAGACACAGATAAGGAACACAAAAAAGAAATAAAACATGAGTAAATATCAGTAGGCATAGCCAGCACTGGCAACACCACCACAGCAGCCTGCCACTGCATATATTTTCACAGGCTTCACAGTAATGGATGGTTTTTAAACCACATCTTTGAAAGATCTAGCTTTGTTGATGCTTACAGAGATATCCTCCCAGCTGTGAAGGTGATAAAAAGTTTGAGGATATCTGTCTGAAAATTTAAAGTATGGACAGGGGAGACTTATACCACAAAACCATGAGAGGCAAGAGTCCCCTTTCTGTATGTGATTAGGTGATGGGTGTGACAGAGGCCGTTTCAGGCATGTGAAGTGTGAGAAGGATGTAGAGGAGTCATTTAAAGAATGAAATAGCAAGAGCAAATGAGCTGTAGGGAGGAGGATGCCCGTAGCCACAGCAGAGCTCTGACCAGGAGAAGACTGCATCTGCTAAACTCAGAGAAAGCTTTACTAATGAAATGTGTAAGTATGCATAGACATTTGCAAAGATGAAAAAAAAAGTGTATCTAAGAGATCTTTAGTACAGAAAATATGCAAAATTCAAGCATAGTTTGCATCTAAAAACACTAAATTCAGAGTTGAATAGGATGCCCAAATTACAGGCATGCATAATCAGTCAGTAGACTAACGAGTACACTTTCAGGAAAACAAGGTAGCAGAAAACTAGGAGTAAGAAATTAAATTTTGTTGAGTCTGAGATCCTAGCTTCACAATGAGGAGAAAATGTCAAAGACATTGCAATTTATATTTGAGCAAAAATACAATTATATGCTACTGAGATGCAACTGTGAGTTCACGTAAGTAATGGAAAATGATTTTTATTTACAAATGAAATTTTAATAGGTCAAGGCATGAAGGTAAAAGTCTACCACCAACAACACGAATAAAAAACACAACACAAACATTGGCTAAGTAGTGGCGAACCCTGCAGAGAAGTGATAGGGGGATTAGAATGGTTGCATATGGGACATACTGATAAAAAGATAATGAAAATATGGAGGGGATAGGGATAGAGAAGGCATTGATTAATGGGAACAAGCAACAGGCAAACTGACTGTGTAGGAAATGTCCAGCACGTCACAAAAGGTGAAGCTAAATTTTGGTTTTAAACTTAGGCAATGTAGAATCTGTTTGGCTGTTTAAATGTAGGCATCTCATGAGAATTGTGCAAGACTCCCACATGGTCCCCACCCACCCTTCTGCACTGTGTCTTAAACGTCACTCCAGGCAGATTTTTCAAGTGCCTGAGAGGCACTAGATGTCTGTGTTTAGGTAACTGAATAGTGTCCTACAGGTTGGAGTCTGTTCACGCCTACAACTTCCAAAGTTGTCTACATGCAAGTGTCTACAAATATGTTGAGTTTACATTCCTATTGCAGTCAGTACAGCTACTGGGGCTTGTGGAGAAATTCACACTCCCAGCTAAAGTATGGTGCTGCTCAAGTTAAAGTGCCTAAATTCAGGTATCATGAGACTGATGCCAAAACGTGAAAAGCTTATGACAGTGAATGAAGTCAAAAATCTTTTTTTCTTCATTTTGCTATAATTTGCTCCCCCCCCCCCCCCCAGCACACACACACTTGTATATTTCAATATATTCTAATCTTCAGCTTAAACTGTGTCTTGTGAGACTCAACACACCCTGAGGGTCGAACAAGAACAAAGCCTCAGTTACAGATATCAGCTCACTAGTTCAAACAGCTCCCCAAAGCTGATATTCAGTTGACAAAATAATAGGTAATGAATAGCTAACACTGACTTCAAAGTTATCTCTGGGGATAAAAATAAAATAATAATAATAATAATAATAATAATAATAATTAATAATAAATAAATTGAAGGAGTTTTGGGGAATAAAAGGCCAGGCAGAAAGAACAGTGGTAGGGTATGCAGACAAAACATCCTCCTCTGAATGAGGTGCTTCCATTGCAACAAGTGAACATGATGAATATAACTACAATGATGATTTTTGCCTAGCAATATATACTTTCCACTTAACCTCTTCAAATTCCCTGTTAGTTGTTCCTATTTATTATATTAATGCTGATTAGAACATACATAATCAGTCAGAGGTATTACATGCTGGTGGGTTGCTATGTTTTTATTAATGTATGTCACCGAAGAGTTATTTCAATTATAATACTTTTTTTTTTTTTGGGGGGGGGTGTGGGGGGTGCTTGTCTGCTTTAGGTAAAGACCTGTCATTGTCTACAGCAGGTACTAAAATTGTTTAAGCTGCAATTTTATAGTCTGAACTGCTCAGATGGAAGAATATCATGCAGTGAGAAATGTATTAAACAAGTCTGTAGGAAGAACATGAAACTCCACATATCCCATGCTGGAAAGGCTAGAGCACTTACTGAATGGGTAGGAGGCTCTGATCAGATCTTTGCCCATAAAATGAGTTCAAATTATGACTAAACTTATAAAGGATAGTTGTGGAAAGTGGCAGAAGTGAATTCTGGAGCAAACCAGGACAGGCAGCAATGTTCAAAAGGCAAACTCCTTTCTTCTATACTTTTAGAAATACAATCACAAAAGCAGCTTGACATAAAGTCACTACAACTTGAAAGCAGCTGATTCTATATTTTTGTGCTATTGCTATTATTACATTTTCATAAGAAAGTACCCAGTTCTAAATCAAATATGTATTTTTTCAGAAACATGAAAAATATCAATAGTGCCCTTGGCTATCTAAAAACTTGCTGGCAGTTAGACACTTGAGTAAAGGTATTTTCAAGAATTTCTGTACACCAGCACTGTGGCCTAAGGACATAAGAAAACGCCTATTGAATTGCTGCGGTTTAAACATAAGATCAGTCAAATCTTTATAATACTCTATTTTGTATTGGGTTTGGCACAAGCAGCTGTTTTATGAGTCCAGTCATATTGTTTGAAATAACCTTGCTAAGTCTTCTGAAAGCTTTATCAATTCTATAAGTGTTTAATCAGCTTTGGAGGATTGAGTGTCAGATTTCTGGTTCTCCTCAAGTCTACGACCATCAGATTTCATGACATTTTACCAAAACTGATCTGGCCAGTGAAAATGAAGACAAAGAAGTAGAAATACCTGTTTAAAGATTCTCGTTATGTCTATGAGCCTGACAATTCAGTAATCTACAGTGATTTTATTTTATCATTATTTTTTTTAAACAAAAAAGCATGCACTATAAATATGGAGATATTTATTTTCATGGGAACCAAATAACATCAATTAAAATGAAAAATCTCTATCATGTTAAACTGAGGATGATTAATTGGGGGTTTTGTTATGTAATTTTCCTTATGTAAGTGCATGAAATAAATAAGCCTTCATTAGATATCAAAAGCTCTAAGAGCATAGCCATACAGTTTGAATGAAAAAAAGCTGACTAAAGAATAGCAAGTACCTTTATGTAAAAAAGAGAAAACATGTCACAAGGGCAGTTTGCCTGTCTAAACTTTGGGATAAACTTTAAAACAAGAATCAAAGGTTGTAGGTAAATGTAATAAGATATATTATGGCATTAGCAAGGATGGACCATACTAAATTAATCCAATGTTGTTCTTTGAGAACTGTTTTTTACTGATGAGATATATATTCAGTTTAATTCATCAGGACCTTACAAAGACACCTAATATGAAATAAACAGGAGGAGATGGAGATCAATAAAAAAATGGTGAATGAAAGATGATGATATGGGTTACTACTAGCACAGAGAGAGATTGGTAGTGGGACATGTGAAGAAGGACTTCAATGATAAGCATGGAACTGGATCCAACAGGACCCTTATGCTCATGGGTTGAATATGTATGAAAATACACCCTAACTATATATTTTTGTTTGCAGCCGCCTTTTTAGGAAAGTATGCATTACCTCTTAAATAATCTGCTGTCTCGTACTTTTTTTATTATTACATGCTAAAGAATTGGATTTTTTTTCCCTCTCCAATAAATTTATAAATTTGCATTACAGTTTTGCGTGTATATATGCACACGTATATGTGCATTTTGTGTAATGATAAGCAGCACAGCTGAGCTCTTTAGAGGGTCTCATTCTTTTTTAAACAGCAACTAGTTATTTCTAAAGATATTGTCTTGTGATGATATTTGGGTCAGGCAAAGAAAATCTTTGGCACTCTTATAACATCACATCCCAAAAGAACAGAGTGTGCTTCTTCAATAAGATATCTTAAAAGAACAGGAATTACTATGTATTTCTCCTTTCTCTTTATTTTTTTTTTAATTTATTATTTTTATTATTTTTGTTTCCTGATCCAGTACTCCTCTGCCTCCATTACTTGTGACCTAGAACATTTTTCCTTTAAAATAAAAAAACTTTCTTCTTACTTTCCCCACAAGGCTACAGCATTTCTGACAAACAACCATTTTCTTTCTTAATGGAGAAAGGCTAAATAATATAGCTAATTTTAAAGAGAGTTACCAATTTGTATTTGAAGTCTTTGTTGTCACCACTCTGCCAACACAAAAGAGATGCAGGTGGTCCACTCCTACTCTGTCTTAACAGATGGATTTATTATTGGCTACTGTCAACCAGGTCCGCTTATGTCAGTGGGAGGGTTGCAAGAATTAGTCCTGTAATGCTTTGTCAATGGGCACTATATCTTGCAGCTCCCTCTCTTCCAAGCTATACAGTTCCTCCCATTTGTTTCATATTTCTCACCACTCTTGTATGTCTGCTGCCCATGCATACTTTAAAAAAAATGACATAAAAAACTGACTATGAGCATAAGCCATTTCTCCATTTAGTCAGTTATGACATTTCATCTCCTGTTTCAAGCAGTTACCTCTGTCGGAAAATTCAGGGTTATAATGTTGCTGTAGTACTATGTTATTGCTAGGAATGTGTGGCTGGGTTAGGCTGTTGATATTTCCTTGTGTCAACATCACTGAAGTTTAAACCTAATGTGAGACAGACAAGGAGACGGAAAAGAACAGCAAGGAGCAGCAGCTCATCCTTCCTGTAAAACCTGGGAAAGCACACCGACTTAAAAGAGCCTATCCTGGGATGACAGTCCTTTCCTGGAAAGAAACAGTTACTCTAACCCTCTGATGCTCCAAAAGGCTGAAAATTTGCTGCTGATCTACTCCATGCTTGGCTCATTCTCTTTGTTGACACTAAATGCTCATGAATTTTTATCATTCTGCCACTCATGGAAGGCAAGGTGTAATATTGCACACATAGTTTAGGTGGTGACTGGGTATATTAAAAAGAATTTTCTCCTCAGTTAGAGAGAGTCAAAATCCAATCTTGTGTAGTTTCAGAGAACTGGTGAGAAATGAGAGCTACTGCTGTGGTGGAGAAGGCACGAGTGCTTTCTGAACCTGGGAGTTGATTGCCTGTGCTTTACAGAGATGCAAGCACTAACAGACAGAACAAGATGTCTCCCCTCATCTCCAGATACTTTCAACCATTTTTAGAGCACCTGAAACAGTAGAAAAAACTCAAACAAGCAGAAGATCAAAGAGCAGCAAATTTTCTATCTCTGAGTAATAACTAATTAGAATGACAACAAAATAATTGGGAATAGTGAGGCAGAGAGCATAGAAAATATCTCCGCCTTCAAAATGACCCTTTTATATAACTGCAGCCTATTTTAAACACCCTTGAAAATAATGAGCTGCAGGCTGCAATTAGCATGAAAAGTAGGCTTATTTCAGTGAAAAGTTTGAAACAAACACTAAAGTAAGAGAAACTTTGCAGAAAGGGTCCTGACAGCAGTTCTTATATTCTTAGGTTGACAAGTTCCTGGCTAAAATTCATTGATCTCCATTTCAGGGATACTAAACAGAGGAATTATGGCAGCTTCTATTACCTAAGATTATTTTCAATAGGAGATGACAACAGAATGAACACAAAATGTGTGTTTGCTTATCAAATCTTGTTTACTTGTCTGGACCGTGAACAACACCTTGGTTGATGTGTTCTGGACTTACCCTGCTGTGAGTCAGTGGCATTAAGCCGTGGGATACTGCTCAGAACTGTAATGGTACCGTGCCCATTACTGGGCTGTCATTAAATAAATACACGTTCTTCCAGGAGGAGTTAATGGAAGCCAAAGTGTATGTATATATATTCATATCTATATATAGTACCAGAATAATATTCTAAATAAAAAAGCTAAGACTTTCACAGCAGAGTCCTGATTTTGAGTTATAATATGAAGGAATGGAAATTCATCTAGAATGGCAGGCTAAAAACATACAATTGTCATGTTGATATCTGGGAGAGAGTTGCCCGGTCAGTCTCACAAAAATTTCTGTACAGTCTTCAGTTGCTAGCACACAATAGTATTCTTATCCTAAACTTAAGACAAAAAAAAAACAAAAACCCAACAACCAACCAAATTAAACTATGCCTGATTTTCTCTGTGTTTGGGGTATCAAGGAGTCTGAGAGTAGTCAAAAGGGTCAGTTAGATGGGTAAAATGGGTTAAAGTTTCAGAATTTGTACCTAAATTTGTTGCCACAATGAGAGAAAAATCTCTAAGCTCTGGTAACTAACACCATCAGGCCTAACTAAAAATGAATTCTACAAAACGCATCACCATTCAGACAAGAATATAAGCAAGCAATTAAATCTGTGACAAGAACAGGAAAACCCTAGGTGTTTCTCTACAAATAGAAACCTGAATGACTCCAGGACATTATTCAAATCCTCAAATCCTTGAAATGACTTATATTCATGAATGTCAAATTTGCTTGTATATTGTTGTGTTTATTTATTTTATTTTATTTTATTATTTTATTTTATTTTATTTATTTTATTTTATTTTATTTTATTTTATTTTATTATTTTATTTTATTTTATTTTATTTTTCTCTTAGAAGATTAATTTTGCTTTAATTTCCTGTAATTTGTTTCACAGTTCACAAAATAAAGGTCCTTTTTTTTTTTTTTTTTTGACCTTCTGAGTTTCTGTTATTCTCTTATATGGTGTGTCCAGTTAGATTAGGTCTTCTGTCAAAAGTAGTGACTTGCTTTCATTATCAAAAAGTACTTTGCTATTCAACATTTTTTCAAATTTTATTCTGTTTTCTTAGTTGGACAAAAGAAGCTCCTACTGCAGCCTTGAAATTAGACGAAGTAAATGGAAACTTGTCCAGCTGCACTTTTAAGAGTAAAGAACAGTACTACAGCTCTGAGTGATCCTGTTAGAAAGACTTTGTTAATACCTACCTAAAGTTCAATGATGCTTTTAGTGTCCCTGTGGTTAGCATAATATAATCATGAGAGTCTTTCTTGCAGGTGTGGTTTTTCTATCAGCATATGCTTGACTGAAAGCATCTGATTCACAGCCTGTGCCAGGACAGCAGATGCTGTGCGAGTCATTTCAGAGTGATACAGTGTGTGGAACTCATGACTGCAGAAGTAACATCTTTCCTCTGAGATCCTATTCCAAGATATTTTTGAAATCCCTTCTCTTTGGAACCTCTTACTTTGGAAAGTTTTAGAAGAAGAATAACACGTGTTTTTCATATCCCTGGGATCAGTTCTATGTTACTTTCTCATACTGATGTATATGGCAGAATTAGTGTGTTGTGGAACCTTTTGTCAATGGCTTATCTGTGGGCTTTGTACAGGAATAAACTCATATAATGAAGGGCACTGATGAAGTGTGTTCTGGTGGTCTGTAATTCAAGGTCAGCATCTGAGAAAATTACAGACTTCTGATGAACAGACAGGAGAATGGTGTAGCACAAAGGCAAAAAGCAGAAAAAAAAAATAAAATGGAAGGTTCTAGGTTAGAATTACTTTGTGAACCTAGGATTTGCTATGATTCCTACAGAAATTTAATATTGGAGCAGGCACTTACGCAACTGAAGGAAAACTGCTTTGATTGTAAGGCAGTTGTCATCACTGAAATCACTTCCAGCTTTGTTCAGTTCCTATCAGTAATGTCTGTGACTGGTGTGGAGTGCAGACCTTCAAACAGGCCTTTGAGATAAGTGCTAAAAATGCCAAATCCATCTATTTATTTACTTATTTAATTTGCTTCTTAAGAACTTTGGATTCAAACTATTCCTCATGTAAAATCTGAAAAGCTATTGCAGACTGTGGAGAAGACAAAACTTCTCCGAAGCCAGGATTCTTAAATTTTAGACTCCTAAGGAAAGAAAAGCAAATGCCTAAAATGCCTATACAATCCAAAATGAAACACAGGTGATTTTGAAAATCTCCTCTCTATTTATAAATAGACAATTAAGCTAGAGACAATGATCAATCGCTTTTGAGAATAGCTAGAAATAGCAACCTGAAAATCTTCAATTGATGAACTGGCCCCACTGGATATTTAGATACTAATTTAATATTTTTTTTATGAACGTGTTCTTTAACTCTGGGCACCTTTCAACTCCTGAGCCACTAAGTTAAGTAATAATCATCATTACCTCCTACCGTTCCACTAACTGGAAATAAAAGGCTTTGAAATAAATTGTCACAGCACCTAAAATCCAAAAGAAGGGCAAAGATTTATGAGCTTTCAACATCATTTCTACCTCATAGGGGACTTCTTACACTAATCACTTGTACTGTCTATCATTTATGTCATTTTTTTATGCCATTATCTCCTTCTCCTATCTAAACTTCCATAGAGTTTAGGCCCATATTCAGGCTTCTGTTCAAGATGTTTACGTCTTGTTTTGTATTAGCTGTCAACTGCTGTTTACATATTCCATACTCAGTGAATAAGTTTGAATTGACCCAGAACCCAATATTGAGACATCTTCAGTGTTAATCCTTATGCTAAAATGTGCTGCCATGGCTGTCTCTTTTTCTCTGAACTGTAATCTCATACCAATACTTGTATACTGCATAAGAGAGGATTGATAGTGCCTTAATAGGCACAGAAATCTATTCATAATAATTATTGTTCAACAACTGATTTCCAGACATAGACAAAAAAATATTAGTTACTGTCTGCTATAATTTACTTATCTGCACTCAAACTGACTAGGACGTGGTGCTCTCTGTTTGCAATTGATCTACAGAAAAAAAAGGCATATTTCAATGGATTCAGACAGATTTTTCCTTAGTAACATATAATGTGTATTCCTTAGAAAAAGTACAGTATTCTTGTAATGAAATAGCTAACAATGAAGACCAATTTCTAGCAGCTTTTTGAGCACAAATGTCCAAAAATCCACAGCTAAAAGAAATCATTTTATATATGTCTTCAGCTCTATGAATTTATTTATATATATATATACACATATTAATAGATGTGTATACATGTCTATGTATACATTTCTACCATCTACTATCTAACCATCTATTTCTACTTTCTTTTTTTTCAGGGTTAGGCATAATCCCTGCACGGAAGAAAAATGGAAGCTTCTCCACCACCTGACCAGGAGAAGAGGGCACATCTGGCAGCGCTAATGAAGGGACCACAGTTCCCTTATTTTCAGTTGTAGGACCTGGTATGCACTCTTTGCAAGAGTAATAAATAAAATAGGAAATGCATAAGTACACAGTTCTGATTTAAAGAATAAAATAAAATAAAATAAAATAAAATAAAATAAAATAAAATAAAATAAAATAAAATAAAATAAAATAAAATAAATAAAATAAAATAAAATAAAATGAATAAAATAAAATAAAATAAAATAATAAATAAAATAAAATAAAATTATATGAAAACAAAATAAATTCCATCAACATTAGTTTATGTGAATTACATTAATTTTCTGGCTACAGAAGAAAACGATACACATTTTTTCCTTTTATATCTGATCTCACTGGGAAGCTCCATCATTGTATTTTTTTGCTGTTGCTAATATTCACTGCTTTTCATTCATCTTCTGCAATTTATCCTATAAGCATCCACAACATTTGGTTTAATGGAACTGTTCAGAAACAATTTTTAAGGGGAAGAAACTGAAATTCAGGATGAAAAGAAGCAGAAATCTGAGTCCACAGCTTGATTATTTTTGAGTTACCTGATTTTAAATGTGCCTGGAACATCTAATCATCCAAGCTCATTGCAGCAACAAGAGTTATGACATATTTTTATTGAAAAAATAAATAAATAAATCTGTTTTAAATGACAATGACTTTGTTAAATCAGTGCTTTCACATTACCTCAAGTTAAGGACTTAACCCCAGACGTGTATGAAGAGTTTCAGTATCCTAAGTGGTTTTAGAAGAGACAACAAGGGACCTACTTCAGTCACTAGCATCTGGAGCATAAAGTCACGCAGATGCCTAAGCTGGCTGCCTTGTTCCTGTGATAGAAGCAAGAACAGCAGTACACTTGGGCACAAGTTCTTGAGCCAATATTGCTCTGTACTGCACTGTACTACAGCAAAATATTCAAAATGGGGCCCACTTGTACTCCTTACAAAGCAGTGCATTATTTGCACTCACCAAAGTTCAAAAGTCTTTGTCTACACAAATTCCATCTTGGTCTTGCCTCTTCCTCACAATCTGCAAGCAATTTTCCCATGATCCTTCAAATACAATAAATATTTCAAAGTCACATGCATTGCAGACACATTAATAATATGTAAGCCAACCAATACAACTGGCTGTCAGCATATTTCAATTAAATCTCAATATCAATTAAAAATGTTGAGTCTGTCTTGGTCCTCAATTTTTCCTCAAACTAACTTGCTAAAGTCATCTGAGATCTGACACCCACATTTTTGACCATTTTTGACCAGTAGCAAATTTGCAACAAGTAAATATTTTGAGAAAAATATTTTGTTACTTTAGTCGGAGTGACTTCCTCGTTTGACTTATTTTTTACTCACTTTCACCAAATCCATTTCTGAGCTAGAACTTAAGTCTAGCTCTAGACTAGCTAGAAATTTTTGGTGAATAATGATACTTAGATTATATACTTTAGAAAATTATTAATTTTATAATTTTTATAAAATCAAAGGCTTTAATCTTTAAAATAACACACGCAAAAACAAATATTTACTAAATGACTTCCTTATCACTTCTTTAGTGGCATTATCATAAATCATTCCAACATTGCTTCTTTTTCTTCTCTTCTCCAGTTATGTTTTTTTTTCTTCTTTTATCTTAATTTATGTCAGTCAAATACCAGAATATGGTTTACAATTTTTAATATATCTTAATCATAATATATCTTTATTTTTAATGACATTATTGGATTTTTCCCCAAATTAGTATTCTAGAAAATATACATTTATTATGAACAGTTGAAAACATGTTTTTACTATTTTTCAGCTTTACTTCAGATCAATGAGCCTTAGAAACGAGCAAAGTATTCAGAATAAAACAATGTGAATTAAATCAACTTTGTTTCCCTTCTTTTAAAAGATAAGTTTCAAGCTTATAGAGAAGTATTGTTATTTTTATCAGATAAATAAAATAAAAATATACAAACTAGCTTTATTTCTCATAAACTGCAGTTTGCCTACTATGCACTCCTCAGATGTGAATTTCAGGAAGTTGTGTAGAATCTTGGACTCATTTAGACAGAAAACAGGTGGCTGAGATCAAAAATAAGTTTGGATTCCTGTTTACAGGGAAAGAATACAACAGCTCTTCTTCTGTGATGTCAAAATGGCCATAGTTATTCATGCCTTTATCTCCAGAGTGAATCAGAGGAACAGATTTTACCCTAGCTGTGTGCAATTACTAAAATTGCAACAGCAAAACAGGTCATTTATCATCCTCATAGTACTATGAAGAATATTGAAAGTGTATCTTAACTGCAGCCACATAAATCACAGTTTATTTGCTATATTGCTAGCAAGCTGCTCATAATTACTATGGACCTTTCTTTTATGCTCTCTTCTATCTATTAACATGATTTTTATTGCTATATTTTTTCTTCTTTTTTTTATGCTAGAGATGAGATGGAAAAAAATTATATGAACAACATATTCATATTGGCAGAAAAAATTGTAAACAGATTGGCAATTGATGATTATTTGGCACTTAAAACTGTAGAGAAAAGTATTTATTCTGCTGGTTTGAGAAATGGAGGGTAAAAAGCAAATTTTATTTTCATGTTATATGTGTTTTATACAATATTATATTAAAATATAATATCACCTACAAAACAAAACAACTATTTCTTCATTCTGCAAATTTGGCTACTATATAGTAGTTTTGTCCAGGGAAAGTTCCTACACTTTCCTTAACAAACAAACAAACTAAACCACTATTTTTTATGAGAGATACTATTCTTTTATTGGGAGATATTCTTTATCAGGAAATATAGTGATAGGAAAAGGGGCAATGGTTTTAAACTAAAAGACTGGAACAGGTTGCCCAGAGAAGCTGTGGCTGCCCCATCCCTGGAAGTGTTTGTGGCCGGGTTGGATGGGGCTTTGAGCAACCTGGTCTGGTGGGAGGTGTCCCCGTCCATGGCAGGGGGGGTGGAGCTGGTCCTTAAGAGTCCCTTCAAACCCAAACAATTCTATGATTCTATGAGTCTAATATATAATTTTAAAATAATAATTTCTAATTAGATCTGAAATCATAGCTCTGCTTAAGTCTGTAATGGCTTTCCCCACAAATTGCAATGGAAATGGGATTTTACCTCAGAGGAGAAAAACCTGTTTTTCATCCTAACAGGATGACTTTAATTAGATAACTGAATTAACCTCAAGAATGAGAACTTGACAGTTCAATAGAAATACAGTGGGACTCAAGATGTGTAAATCTGAATTCATAAGAATCAAATCCTATCCTTGTACCTATAAAAACTAAAGGAAACTGGTCATGTTCTGCCTACTTTAAGAAAACATCTCAAGTTGCAAAATCTGCGCTTCTTAAGAGCCTGGTATATTAAGTGAGACAGGAAAGAAGGAAATGGGACACCTAATAATATGAGAGATAAAAGGAGATCTTCCTTTAGAATCATAGAGTCATTTAGGTTGGAAAAGACCTCTAAGATCATCTAGCTCAACATTGGAATGAGGATAGTGAAGTACTCTAATTTCTGAGCCATATACAAACAACATTGTCTAATATCACAGCAGGGAAAATATAGGGATATTCAAAAATAAATAAATAAAAATAAAAAATGTCATCATGAAGTAATCATTAATATAGTGTTAATTTCAGATTATGGATTAGATGTTCAAATGACAAGCATTGCAGGCAATGACCCCACTCACTGGTATACAGGTTATCTCTTTTTGACTCGAAAAAAATAAATTATTTCTAAGAACCTGCTCTTAATGGAAATGAAATTTAAAGTCTTCCTGAGAAAATGTCAGTCTGAATTTTGGTGAACTGGTCTTTACTAATGAAAATCAGTTTTGTCAAAAGGTCCCAAGCAGCGTTGAACAATCCAGAATTAGAAACACAACAATTCTGTTGTCTATCCTGGGGGATAAGGGCATTAAAATATCAAAATGAAATTGACTACTCCAAGTAAGATAGAACAGGATAATTACAGAATAACTTTAAGGATGACATGGCAGACATTTTAGGAGTCATAAAATTTTAATAATGCTGTAAGACTTCACTGACATTGAACCCAGGTTCCCAGATAAATATTAAATCTTTTCCTTTAATTGTGAAAAACTCTTGCAGTTTTACAGGCCTAGAAGTCTTTACACATTTTTGTTCTTTCTATGAAACTTGAATTATAATCTCTTGTTACCTGGAGTCTTTTTTTTTTTTTGTCTAATTTTTCTTCAAAGCAAGAGGTATGGTTTAGTGCAATTGTTTCTTTAAGTATCTCACCAGGGGTGGCTGTTAGTCACTTACATGAAGTGCCTCCACTTAAAGGACCAATTTGCACAGCAGGACCCTCAGAGCACTAACAGCAAGACGGGATATTTAAAACAGTATTAAATAAAATAAGAAAGTGGGTAGGAAAACTGAACAACAACAACCAAAAAAAAAGTGGAAAAGAAAAAGTATTGTGATTGGGAACATGTAACTAAGAAAAAAAAAACTGGGAATATTGCTGAAAAGATGTAAGGTGTGTTGCACTCTGAAAGGAAGAGGCCATGCCAGTGAAACTTCTGATAGGTGAGCGTATTGTGAATATTAATTAGTTAATTTGAATATTTAATGCAATTTTAACGCTGGTATCTTTGTGCTGGATTAAAGTTTGTTTTTTAGGAAAGATGGTTCCTTGTGTCTTGGCTGTTCCCAGTAACACAGGTAACCCAGCTTTGAACCCCCTAGTCTGAACCAAAGCCAAAAAATTAGCTTAACCTAGTTGAATTGTCTACTGTCTTTCTGACAGAACTCTAGTGGGGAGGAACCCTTAAAAACCTCAGTCACTTCCAACATGAGAGCAGTGTCTTCCTCAGATCATAATCTGGAGGTCTTCCTAGCAGGCACGTACAAACAGTATGTGACTGTTGCTATAACACCTATTCCAGTTATGGTTGTCTGAGGATTGCCAAACATCCATGAAGTAGAATTTTTCCCAGACCCATTCATTTCTGTTACAGAATTCTTCCTTTCAGAGGAGTTAATATAGCAATGCCAAATACATCCACGTGTCTTACAATGAATGCCAAATGCTCCCGAGTTATCCATTCAACTATTTCTTTCTCCTCCCAGCTACGTGATCTGTTCACATTTTTGAAGAGAAAAAGCAAGGGAGAGCTTATGATGTATTCATGTATTCATGAAGGGAAATGGTAAAGGAAATGCTGCTAAACCTACTCATGTATGACATTCTAAAACTTGGATAAAATGGGTAAAGACAATATATTTTATTTTTCTCTTCTCTAGAGCTGTAATTCATTTTTGAATCTCTTCAGTTTGCCTGACATTCACTGTCATATTTAGGTGCATTGAAAACAGGTGATAACAGACTTCGTGTATTATTACATGTTCAGATTTCTTTGATCCTTCAAACTTAAAGTTTTTTAAAACATAAATACAATAAAAATAAAATAAAAAATAAAACTAAATAAAATAAATAAAATAAAATAAAATAAAATAAAATAAAATAAAATAAAATAAAATATAAATACCTTTATAGCCCAACAGTGATTATTTTCTATTATAATTTGTGTAATGATCAGACTACTGTATATGGTTGAGCCTTATTTGTTCATGCTTGATAAGCACTGCTAGAAAAACTTTGGGCACTATAATACATGATGTTAAATTGGTCCGCTAACAGAACAGCTGTACAAGATCTTAAGACCAACAGAAGTGTGAAATGTAGATCGGAATTCATCTTCCTACACATGTCCAAGAAAACAAAACTTTTTCATATTTTATGGAAAATGCTGCATGTATCTCTGCCAGCCAATAAATCTAGGAGAGAAGTCCTATCAGAGCCTGTGAACTGGCAGCTCCTGCCAGAGACCATCCTACGTCTGGTACGCTGGAAGGTCTCTGCTTGCCAGAAACAAAAGACAAAACATCAGGGCTGTATTTTTCAGAAAATAATGAGTTCTTTTTCTCTGTGAAAAGAGATCATAAAGGGTACTTATGCTTCTGTCCTGGTCTTTTAAAGGCAATAAGTGGGGTAATAAAATGGTTCTTTGCTGCATTG
Organism: Anser anser; assembly: GCF_964211835.1. Taxonomy (NCBI): domain Eukaryota; kingdom Metazoa; phylum Chordata; class Aves; order Anseriformes; family Anatidae; genus Anser; species Anser anser. Next base: position 12,549,563 of record NC_139722.1, on the reverse strand, counting down.
AGTTCAGCTCTGCAACTCTGTCTTTAAAAAAAAAAAAAAAAAAAAGCTTGAGAGTATGCTTCTTCCAAAGCAAGTGGTGTGGGATCTGCCTGTGTGTAAATGACGACCACAGAAGCATCTTTCATAACAGGAGGAGCTAATGCTCTGTTATCCACACTCCCATTATGGTGCTGTTTACTTGTAGTACACAATCTCACTCATACCCTGTTCTGCTAGGCAGTCATGCATAATGAAAAGTGGTCCCTGAACCCAAGACCTGACAGTCAGGATACAAAAGCAGCAGATAGCAGATGGGGATCAGAACATGAGGGATAATTCATAGAGTATAAAAAGCAGTGGTCAAGACCCGTCATCTGCTTAGACTTCTTAGTATTATTTATTCTTAGGTATATGGGTGGAGTTATTTTGCAGGGTGCATTTTCCTGTTCATTGTGGTGCCTAGGAGGAAAGTTTGCCATAGAAAGCAAGTGTTAATAGCAAAAGAGATGAAGCAGAGATATGCACAAAAGCCAGCAACCTTACAGTGAACATGCTGAAATACAAAGAGTCAAGAGCAGTAAATGAGAATGCAAAATGTTTTTACAGAGGTTTTGTGTGAAGTATATTTGCAGTAGCAAATTCTCATAGCAAAAGAATTTGAATAAAATACCAGGTGGGTTATTGCAGTAACCAAGTATTTCATAGCAGAAGCACTATCATACTTCTTTCATAGCTGAAGTATATTCAAATAGAGAAAGGCTTGAATAGTGAAGTCTAACAAAGCATAGAAGATACAGAGATTTCAGGATTTTTATTTATTTATTATTTTCTTGCACTGTCATAGTGGCTCATTGTGGTTTGGAGATGTGGAAACTCAAGAAACAGTGAAAAAAATTGGAAAATAGTCTATACAAGGAAAGATAAATAATAAAATCCTAGGATGAGTATTTTTCTCTCTAAGAATGAGACATCAGGAAGTAGTTTAAGTAAAAAGACCTTCGTTTATTTGAACGGGATATTGCTTATGGAGAAGTAGCATGACCTTTTGTCCACGTTTCTATTCCCTAGAGAAGGAAGGAACATAACACTGAAAGCAATTGCAAAAAAATTGGTCTGACCTCTACTTATTTTGCTACTGTTAAGGTAGGCTAGATCAAATGAAGGCTGGTTCAAGGCAGGGCAAGTGAGTTGCAGAATGGAGAAAAAATGGTTATTTTGTTAACAAAATTTCTTGTAAAGTGGACTATTGGGAAAAACATATCTTATTGTAGCTTTGCGGATAAAGACTTGTTCATACTACACTAGCAAAGTTGCCTCAAACAGAGATGGGATTGAAATCAGGGGCTCCCATCTGCTGGCTAAATGGCCCAACCACTGAGATAGTCGCAGTGGCTGCAAAAAGCAGCATCTATTTGATGTTCCTGTGTAAATATATCAAATGGAACAGGAGGGTGGGGGTGGAGGGGACGGAATCCCTGCAAACCATCTTTACATCTGTTTGAATCTGAATTCCCTTATTTTGAGCATGAGTAACTGGAATTGCATATACTTATAATCCTGCTGAAATGTCAAAAAGATCAAAGTGAAGAAAGCAGGATAATACTGATCCTACAAGCAAGCATCAGAGAACAAGCACAAAGGGAAACCTGCCAGAAGCATAAAAGGAGGTGAATTTAAGTGTGTGCTATTATTTTTATTATTGCTTAAGAAATAGTCCTCCAGGCAAGTTAATGTACTATCAACTAAGCTAAAAGCTGTCAGTAAGTCGGTTCCCTTGGTAACTTCTAGTGTTCAAACACTTGTTCCTCAGCAACTCTGAAATAATTTGTCTCTTTTCACCAAGAAATGAGTTACCATGCACTTAGAGAAGGCTGGAATACATTCATAGGTAGTTACTAGAAAGGATCTGAGCTTGATAGAGAAGCTGTTGAAGTACAGGCTGGATTAGCAGACAGGAAGGTGGATCAAAAATTGGCAGAAGAGCCAGACCCAGAGGCACAAAATCTAGTTGGAGGCTGCGATGAAAAGAGTACCGCAGGGGTTAGCACTGGGTCCAGTTCTGTTTAACATTTTTATTAATGATTTGGATCATGGGATAGAGTGTACCCTCAGTAAATGTGTGGATGACACAAACATTGGGGGAGTGACTGACTCAGCAGAGGGTTGTGCAGCCGTCCTGGAACCCTGACAAGATGGAGAGGGGGGCTGACAAGAATCTCATGATGTTTAACAAGGAGAAGTGCAGCATCCTGGACCTGGAGAGGAAGAACCCCAGGCACCAGAACATTCTGTGGGCATCCATTTGGAAAGTAGGTCTGCAGAAAAGGACCTAGGAGTCTTAGTAGACACCAAGTCAAATATGAGTCAGCAAAGCGCTCTTGCTGATAAGAAGGCTAACGGTATTCTTGGCTGCATTAGGGAAAGTGTTGCCAGCAGGTCAAGAGAGGTAATCCTTCCACTCTACTTAACATTGATGAGGCTGTACCTGGAGTAGTGTGTCCAGTTCTGGACTCCCCAGTACAAGAGAGATTGAACCATACTGGCAAGGGTTCAATATAGGGCCACCAAGGTGATCAAAGGACTGGACTACCTCTCCTCTGAGGAGATGTTGAGAGAGCTCACACTGTTCCTCCTGGAGAAGAGGAGGCTCAAGAGGAAGGGATCTTATCAAGGTGTATAAGTACCTGAAGGGAAGGTGCAAAGACAATGGAGCCAGGCTCTTTTCAGTGGTGCCTTGTGTCAGGACAGGAGGCAACGGGCACAAACTGTAACACAAGAGGTTCTGTCTAAACATCAGGAAGCTCTTTACTGTGGGTAATGAAGCAATGGCAAAGGTTGCCTAGAGAGATTGTGTAGTCTCCTTCCTTGGAGATCATCAAAGGCTGCCTGGACATGGTCCTGGGCATCCTGTTCTAGGTGACCCTACTTGAGCAGGCTTGAACCAAATGACCTCCAGAGGTCACTTCCAACCTTAACCAACCTGTGATTCTGTGCTTTATCCACACTCAATAGCAACTTCTTCCAAGTGTGTTCCCAAGCAAAAGTTAAGATAAGAGACATTGGATCTGGTTAGGTAGGAAAGCTTATCATTTTCCTTGTTCTGGGTTTGATGCTAGGACATGGCTATAAATAAATAGGAATATCAGCTGTGGGACAAGCTCATCTGATTTTTTTTTTTCTTTTTCTTAAATATGACTGATTTGTTAAACTGTAATAGGTATTACAGAGTAGCTACAATCAATCATTTCACTAACTGCATGTAACCTCTGCAAATGCTAATCAGATAGAGATGGATGGTACCTTTGAACAAAAAGATAGGCAGTCCCTATCAAAAGGATATTTGGAATTAGTGGATTCTTTTTTCCTAGATCAACCTGAGAAATGGAGTTTCAATTCAGCTAATATCAGAACTTTCTTCATTTGAATGCACTACTGTTAAGTTATGCCTGTGTGTATATGTTGGTCAGACCAGAATCAAAATTAGATTCAAAATTGTCTGCCTTCTCTGCTCTCCTTGCTGGTCTCAGTACATGAGACCTTCTTTAGTTCTGTCATAGGGGCAACATTTTAAACCAAGAAATGAGAACACTTTTCAAATAAATGAATTAGTGCATCTGACATTTGAAGATAGTGCATGTACCTCTGCTTAATTTTTGACTGAAATGAAACTCAGTAAATAAAGCTACTCTAGTCAGAACAGGTATTTAAAGGTCTTTTGTCATCTCAGTCATAGGTTTGCTGATCATGTCAGTGAAAGATTTATTCATAGTATTACTGAATTTCCCATTTCTGACATGTGGACTAGGATTGGACCAAACAAATTGTGTGTGTTTGTAATTAATTTTAAGCTTCAGTAGCTCAGGGATATTGTAACTATGAATAATTGCTTTCGTGGAAGGGATTCAGTCACCTTTGAGCAAGTGGTAAAGGTGACATAGGACAAATCACTTTATGCTCACCGAACTATGTACAGGCAAATGAAGTACTATTGCACCTAGTAAAGTATTACCTTGTGAGCATAATGCTTACCACTTAAGCCTAGACTCACTGAGTAACTTAGACACAAAAAAGCAGATGCTGCAATCCACAGATCTTGTCCCCACTGCTGCACAACCTAAGTTGTTGTGCACGTCAGCTCCCTGCACAGTGTGTGGGAAGGACTAGAAACAGAAGCAAAATAACAGACCAGAGAGATGACTAAAAAGCCCACAAAGATGTTCTGTATGCAGATGTTTTGACCACTGAAGACAAACCTATGACTGAAGCCTTTCAGATCTAACACCTCCACTTGCAATGAAGAAAAATCCACGTCCTGTAGGATGATGCACCTTCCTGGAACAGTTATTTTGGGAACTGACAGATCACCCCACTAGGCTGATTTTCTCTTTCCATTTTCTAGAGAAAGAAAACAGACATCTAGTTTATTCTAAATTACAAATATTGTACAACAAAATTTTGATGACATGAATCCAACAAGTATTGTTTTACCATTGAGAAATGGGATATCCTCTCAACAAGCTGATTGCATTAATGGCACTTGCTATTTGTTCTTTGTAAATGTCATGTAGCATTTCAAATCACTGCCTCTAACGCCTGTAGGCATTTTCAAACGCTTGAATGTAAAAACAATACCCATCGTCTGCAGACAATGAATTCACATATTTCATTTAACTGACTTCCGCAAACGTTTTCTTCTCATATTTATTATAATTTACTGAAAATAATCTAACAAATAACCCAAAAAAAGTATTATTATCAGAATCATTGGTAGCTGAGACTAAAATCCTTAGTAACAAAAAGCTTTTTGCAGTTAGAGTTTCCAGTCCCCCATGAAATTTTAAATCATATATCTATTGAATAGTTGCTACTCAGAGTCATAGAATGATTTTTTCTCCCCACTGAGGATTTGCAAACGGGGTGACTGCAGTTTAGTCCGATGTCTAGAGCAGTGTTTTGAACTCTGAGAGAAAAACAGCCCTCTTTCTCCAGCTTTCCTTCTACCTCTGTTATGCTTCATACAGTTTCACCTGCCACTCTTAAGACAGCTTGAGGCAGGATCTTTACATGGACAAAGCTACCTTAATCTCTCAAAATTGCAGTGCAAAATTTTTAGATACATTTTTTTCCAATACAAGCTTTAGGCCTCATTAGGTGCCTGAACCCTGTGAATTATATATGGGGTGATTTATGGTATTTTTTTCCTTGCAGTGCTTTGCTGTTCAAGCCCCAAGGCACTGTAAATATGTTTACTTTGCCTAAAAGCAATACCATATGAAATGACTATACTACCATAGGGATCCTGAGCTAGTATCTCTCTTAGGTCTTATATAGACAGAGCTCTTCATATGGAGGTACTTGAACACTCCTCAAATCATGCTGCTTTTCATTTTGAAGGCAATGTATATAGATAATAAATCATTGCAACTAGAGGTCTATATAACCCAGCCAACAGAAAATACTAGAGAAAATCTTAAGAGAAAATGCACCCGTTAATATGACTTCACTGGGAAGGAAGGAAGGAAGGAAGGAAGGAAGGAAGGAAGGAAGGAAGGAAGGAAGGAAGGAAGGAAGGAAGCAAGGAAGGAAGCAAGGAAGGAAGCAAGGAAGGAAGGAAGGAGAAAAAAAAAGAAAAAAAAGAAAAAAAGAGTTAATTTCTTTCCAATCAGTATTCATCACCCTGAAAGTTCTTCTTCTTTTTTTTTTAATTATTATTTTTATGAGAAAACAAAAGAAATATTAATAACATTTTTCTCTTAACCTGTAGAACAGCACACGCTCAGCATTTAGAAGACTCAGCTATAAATGTATGCTGACACCAGAAAGTGGATGTGGATATTCCAGGTTATGTGTGATACCAGCTAGGTTATCTTATCTCCCTTTTCCTCTGGCTCAGGAGTGTACAGTCTGTTTAATAAAGGGGAACAATGTTAAAAGGAACTTAGAGAATCCCAAATAGGGAATTTAGAGAATCCTATTGTAGTCCTTCCAATTTATGTTGACTAATATTCATGTGAGAAGTGGGAGAAAGCTTGTCTTTTTTAAAGGCAGGAGAGAAATATGGGTCTTCATATGCTAGATGAATAGTCTATCATAACCTGTAGCTCTAAACATGGAGTTTAAGCATGGATTAAAGACGTGGCTACAGGTCTCCTCTGCACAGCATTGATCTGCTGGGTGTGCCCCAGGATTGCGGTCAAGTGAGGACCTGTGGATGGTGAATGCATCGCATATCTTGATGCTTCATACTGTCAGCTACTAAGCAGTTCTCACCATGTCAAGAAACAATTATAGGGAAGAATATTTAGAGTTATATGACTAATGATGTGGGATTTTGAGGATATAAATTTTGGATTTCAAAACCTATAGGGTTGACAAACTGATGGCTAAGTCTGAATGTTTGTAAGATAAAACCTGTATGTGCTGTTTTCTACCTAGGAAAAGACATTCAGAAATAATAAACTGAAGCACTACTAAAAACTAGTGTGTTTATAGAATTAAGACTATGGAGGGCTTGATTGTGTAAGAGATTTGTACATCGGAAATTTAAAATTTTAATATACCTAGGAATAGCAATAGTAGCACATTTATAATTCTGGAATAAATATGAAAGTCATTGTTTTGACTTAGCTCAGGGGTTGCCATATCATTTATTCATCAAGAAATCTAATAATTAGGTTTAGGTACCTAATTATTAGGTACCATAATTAGGCAGTATCTCTCACAAAACTGTTATTTTGTAGACATTCCCTACTTTAGAATTGGGAGACTGTACTCCACATGAAAATTAGCATAGTTTGTTTTGTGAGGTATTAACATTTCAGAAAGCTAGATCATGGAATATTTAGGGGTTGATTTCCTGACTGAGGAGTTACAGCACAGGTGACTAACATGGATCAGTCACAAAGAAAAAACAACAGAAAATGCTCTTTAAATCATAAGATGAGAAATTTATTCTAAAATCTTGTGACAGCAGGACTTTACTAAAGCATCCCTGACTTGTTTAAAAAAAAGATCAAAAAAAAAAAAAAAAGATAAAAAGTAGCACTCAAATATAAAGTTTTAATATCTTAGAAATATTTTAAAATAAACTTATTAAAGATGTATTTCCAAGAGAAAAAAACAACTGATCAATCTAGTAATAATAATTCTGTGATTGTGCATGTCCATGATAAAATTATTTTTATAATTTGCAAAAATATAGTTTGCAGATTAATACATGTGTTATCAGTATTTCAGAAAGGTAAATTTCAGAAAGCTGGAAACATGAACACAAGAGAGTAGGAGGAAAAAATTAAATGGTAATGATAATTCTGAATTGTTTAAATAATGCTTCATTGCACACATAATATCTGTAATTATTTAATAAAGGAAAAAATCTGATGATTAACAGAGATGATGGTATTAACACAAGTATTTATTAGAAGTAATCAGAAAAATAAATTTAATAACACACAAGATGAATGATATAGGAGTAAAATTATACTAATGAAAAAACTACTCAGAAGAAACAGGACCAATAAAAAGGAATGTTTTAACTATTCCAAGGATATGAGGGATATGAATCATCATTAGATCAGACGTATATATTCTATGCCATGAAAAGTAAGGAAGTAAAAGGTTAGCAGATCACAGGACAGGACTTAAAAGTCATATCTAGGTGCATCAGTCCAAATCTCAGATACAGAATATATAATATGGCTTTGATTACTGAAATCAGGGACATGTTTTCATGGTGACCCACCTAAGAAGATATACTTGAACATTACAGGATCGTGTGGTGTAACAAAATCACCAAGGCTGCCCATTTTGAAAAGTCTCCATATAGGCAAAACCTGTGCTTCCAAATGTCCAGCTCAAGTACCACTGGACTAAAAACAGAAAAAGATCTGTCTCCAACATGAGTCCAGGGATACCTTCTTAAATCTTCAGTTCCTGATCTCATGTAATTTACACTGAAACATCACTTGGAACTGCTGTTACTTCTCGTCGAGCAGGATCATCCCCAAAGAGTCATCAGAAGAGGAGAAAGAATAACTTCCTGTACTTCTCAGATTGTTTCCTTACAGCCAGAATGAGGTTTAAGGAGCTTCTCTGGAGAATATATATATTATTTATTTATCTATCCATCTATTTATTTATTTATTCTTCTGTGAAGAGGATGTCCATCAGGATGGCTTGTTTATTATAGGTGTAGTTTCATACCACTTTTTTTGTGCCTTTCAAAGGCATATGGTTTCCCAGCATACCATGAAACAGTATTTATCTTTCTGCCTTCTCAGCATGGCTCAGATTCATAATTGAGCCCTTAATTTCTTTTCTCAAAGAACTAAAACCTTCATGTTAAACTGCCAGGTGCAATGTGATGTTAATGACTGAGTAGTGCATAATTCTGTGGTATTAATAGCTATTTCTAGGCATGTATATACCTATCCTATTCATTAATTCCCCTCTGATTGTTACATTATTCTTTCTCAAACAGTACTATTCTCTCAATCTACTGATAAGCTCTTTGTGTCCCTCTTGATTTTTCTATCCACTATAATTAGTTTTAAATCATGTTTCTTTAAATTAGGGAGTTTTCAGGCTTTTACATTTAATGAAATTTTACAGCTTTTAGTTGGATATCCTTTTCCATATACGATAAAAATTGTTAAAAAGCCTTACTAATCTTTAATCACACAGGTTAGAAACTTTAAAATTGCATGTTCCAAATTAATCTAAACTTAGTTCTTAATTTAGTTCTTAATGTTTTAATATACAATGTTTTATCAGTAACATGATAACTTCTGAGCACTCAGAGTTGCCAGAGAAGCTCTTAGATGTGAGAAATTGTAAATAAGGGTGTTTTATGTACTCATTAAACAAGTGAATTATTTTAATAAAGACAGATATGGTGTACATTTTAATTTTCCAGTATCCCAGTCTCCCTGCTTGAGAAATGAGTGGTTTGCACAACTGTAAAGAGACACTGAAGTCAATACCAATTCATTCTCATTTACGCGGCTCTAGTTCCTCTGAACATGGTAACAGTGACCACCTCTATCCTCGTCTTTGGCAAAGGACTAGCTCTACTGGAGTGCCCTTTCTACATCCTTAGTCTTGGCCTTGATGGCACCTCTAAACAGCCCCAGTTTCATTCAACCCCCAAATAGATCTGTCCCCTTTCCAAACTCCTGTTTCCTGGTAAGCATTACTTTGGTCTCAACAAGGTCCTTCTGGCACCTGTTGCCAGCTGACCTCTCTGAACCATGTTGAAGGTTCATTTGCTGTGTACTCCTCAGATGCTGAGGCATGCTACAGATCAGCTGCTAATAACTGAGATGCAAGGAAGAATGGAGGAGGCTTTGCAAATGAGGTGTATATACACAGTAGCACCATGGAGGATATATATATTGAACAAAGTTATAATTTGGGATTTGTCTTTCATGTCAGCCATTACAACCCCTTGCAAGTTCATTGCTGTACCTCGAATGTGTCAATACCTTCTGCCATGGGGCCAGTGCAGACAGATGCAAACCATGCTCTGGTGTCATATATCATGTATATCATGTATATTTCATACCATCCGTAAACTTAGCCACTTGAATACCTACATGAACTAGACTCCTCTTTTCTTTCCAAAGTCCTAGGCCACAGAGTCTAGGAGCCGAAGACAGAAAGCAGTTTGAATCACCCAAAATTTTCTTGGATGTAAATGTCATCTAGAGCACAGTACCTATACTGGTGGTCTGTGTGAACAAAGCTCTGAAAGCTCAGTTTCAGGACTCAGGTCTTGTCCTCTTATGTCTTTGTTTGGATTGTGAAATAATAATTTATTACAGTTAAGTAACTTCTCATTCAATGGAAGCATTGCTTAAAATAAATCTTGTAGAATTCAGACCTGTAATTAAGTTACTTATTTCTGGACTAATACTGTATTTCTTGCACATCCACATCTTTCTCTCAGAATTTTAGAGATGGGCCAACATCCAGCAAGTACTGGGTGAGCCCTCAGCCATCAGAACAAATCAAGAACAATGTTTGTTTTGATCAATGATAACAAAAGTCATGGCATTTATGCCAGTAAAACATCACTTCACATTTGTTAATGATGGTGACTAAACTTATAGACAACACCTGTTTTACTTATGACAACAGACTATATGTGCTGCTCTGACAGTGTTCAGTGTCACTGAAATGCATAGTGTTGCATCTGTTTACTGGCAGTTCTCCAGCAGAGCAGGTGTGCCACTTTTCAGGCTGCTAGTTAAGGGAATACTGTTAGAGAACATGTTGGTCCATTAGATATGAAGATACAAAGGCCCCCAACAGTGAGATAGTAGGATCCCAGCAGTGAGATACAAGGATGAGTTTGTGACCACATGATTTTGTAAAATCCCGAATTAAGTTGTATAGAGGAAGGAGAGCTGGATAAACATATTGGCTAACAAATCACATAATTCAGTATTTTTCCATTACCAAATGATATATTTTCTGCTTGTAGCTAAGATACATGCACACATTTCACACATGGATTTCTGAAGGAAAAAATATGATGCAGGAGGAAGAAAAGCTTAATTTTAGGGACATTAAAATCTGCATGTTTATGTATGGCAATTAGTAATAAAAATCCTGCAGAGAAACTTAATGAAAGTGAACCAAACCCAAGTTGGTTTAATTATGTTTGACATGAACTGTGAAAAGACCATGTTGTTCTGGAAGGAATTCCACCCACTACACTTCTACAAAAGGTACAAGAAGTCTCACAATGCTAGGTCAACCTAGCATGTGGCATAGATCTATTGGTTACGTTGTGTTTTTTGTTGTTGCTGTTTTTATTTATTTATTTATTTTATTATTTATTTTCTCCTTATCATTATTACTCGTTTATTTATTTTTCTCCTTATCATTATTAGTCTCTGGATTAACTGCTGGTATAACTTGCCAAGGCGACCGGCTCCAGGGCAGACGCGTTCCGCAGCGGAGCAGGGGATCGAGACAGGCAGGGCTTTTTTTTTCGGCATCGAGGCCACTCAGAGTAGCCAAGGGAGCCGCCAAGACCCAGCAGCACTCGCGAGGGAGGCTGATGAGGCGTAGGCGGAGCCAGCAGCGCCCCCTCCCCGGCCGTTCAAAAGCAGCTCGTAGGGAGCCTGGCGAACAGGGCGGGCAAACAGGGTGTGGCACGTCAGAAGGGCGGGGCGTGGCAGTTTGCGCGGCAGTGCGCGCAGGCAGGGCGAGCAGGGAGGGCCCCTCGCCGCTCTTTTGCAGCGGTCTTTCCGTTCAGTACTTGTAACCTGCCTGCGAGTAACCTGGTCATGGTATCAACCAGGCAGAAAACAATGGCCTCCGCATCTCTTGTGGCCTCTCCAGCTGCAGTCACCGGTGTGGCTACTCAGACGGAGGGCTCGGGAAAACACGCAGCCATCCAGGTCTTGGGCTGCAGGGTGTGCCTGAGTCTTCTGTCGGTATCCAACAGCAGCAGCAAGGGGTATGCCTGTGGGAGGTGTGCCCAGATTGAAGAGCTGCTCAGCCAGGTAGCGGAGCTTCGGGAGGAGGTGAGCAGGCTCAGGAGCATCAGGCAGTCAGAGAGGGAAATTGACTGGTGGAGGTGTACTCTACCCTCTCTGAGACAGACTCACGAGCCTGCCACAGCACAAATGTCTCCTGCTACGCAGAAGACAAAAGTTCTCTCATCCTGCCAGGCAGTAAGAGGAGACCTAGGCCAAGGGGGGGAATGGAGGCAGGTTTCTATTTGGGGTGGTAGCCGAGCCCTGTCCCTGCCCACCTCACCTTCCCATCTACCCTTATATAACAGGTATGAGGGTCTAGAACACGACAGTGAGAACAACGACGTATACGAGAGCCCGTCCCAGTTGGAGAGGATGCCTAAGGCAAGGCAACCTATCCCCTGCATTGCTACATCAACTGTCAAAAAAGGAAGAAGGGTTATTGTCATGGGGGACTCCCTTTTGAAAGGGACAGAGGGCCCGATATGCCGACCAGACCCAACCCACAGGGAAGTCTGTAGCCTCCCTGGGGCTCAGGTGAGAGACTTCGCTAAGAAAGTCAAGCACCTGGTACAGCCCACTGACTACTACCCACTACTGGTCTTTCAGGCTGGTAATGACGAGGTAGCAATGAGAAGTCCGAGAGTGATCAAAAGGGACTTTAGGGCTTTGGGGCGACTACTTAAGGGATCAGGGGCACAGGTTGTGTTTGCCTCTGTCCTTCCGATAGGTGGGATTGGTGCTGACAAACAGACTCATCACATTAACACTTGTGCAACCGGCAGAATTTCAGGTTTTTCGATCACGGGAAGGTCTACGTGACACCGGGCCTGCTGGCACCAGATGGGATGCGTCTCTCTCAGAGAGGGGTGAGGATTTTTGCTCAGGAGTTGGCAGGGCTGATAGATAGGGCTTTAAACTAGAGTTGAAGGGGGAAGGGTATAAAACCAGGCACGCTGGTGATGAGCTAAGGGATGGTGTGCTAGAATCAGAGGGACTGTGCGCTAATGAGGCCCTTTGGTCGGCTACACAAGGTGCTGCTTGTAGGGAGGCGCATTTGAAGTGCTTCTACACAAATGCACGCAGTAGGAGGAATAAAATGGATGAGCTAGAAGTCTTGGCCCAGTCCTGCAGCTACAACACCATCGGCGTAAGCAAAACCTGGTGGGATGAGTCCTGTGGCTGGTGTGTTGCAATAGATGGTTACAGGCTCTTCAAGAGGGACAGGCAGGGTAGGCGAGGTGGCGGGGTGGCAATGTATGTGAAGCATGGGCTGGACTGTGTGGAACTTCAAGTTGGTGACGGCAAAATTGAGAGCCTCTGGGTAAGGATTAAGGGACGAACAAATAAAGGGGATGTTGTTGTGGGAGTCTATTACAGACCACCTGGCCAGGACGACAACGCCAATGAATTATTCTTTGCAGAACTAAGAGATGCCCCAAGATCAACTCCCCTTGTCCTAATGGGGGATTTCAACTTGCCAGATGTCAACTGGGATCACCACATGGCTGACACGAGCAAGTCCAGGAGGTTCATAAAGCACCTAGATGATAACTTCTTGGTGCAGGTGCTAAGAGAGACAGCTAGGAAAGGTGCCCTCCTAGATCTGCTGCTGGAGAACAGAGAGGGTCTTGTGGGAGTTGTGGCAACTGTGACCGTCTCGGTCATAGTGACCATGAAGTGGTCAAGTTTAGAATTTATGGTGACAGAAGGAAAACTGTCACCAAAACTTAAGCCCTGGATATGGGGAAAGCAGACTTCAGGCTGCTCAGGGAACCAGTCAGCAAGGTCCCCTGGGAAACTGCTTTTGAAGACATTGGCATCCATCAGTGCTGGTCAATCTTTAAGCACTGCCTCCTAAAAGCACAAGATCAGGCAATTCCAAAATATCGGAAGTTAGGCAAGCGGGGCAGAAGGCCGGCCTGGCTGACCAGGGAAGTCCTACTGGAGCTTAGGCGAAAAAAGAAAGTGTATGGCTGCTGGAAGGAGGGTCAGGCGATGAGAAAGGAATACAGGGATGCTGTTCGTGTTTGTAGGGAGGAAATTCATGTGGCTAAAGCCCAACTAGAGTTGAAGCTGGCCATGTCTGTGGGAGACAATAAACAAGGTTTTTTTAGATATGTGAACAGAAAAAGGAGAACCAAAGAAAACATAGGTCCGCTACTAGATGGGGAGGGTCTCCTCACAGACAATAACATAGGCAAAGCAGAGACGTTTAATGCCTTCTTCGCCTCTGTCTTCAACACTGATGATGGGTTTCGGGACCCTGAGCTGGAGGACCATGACAGTGGGAAGGACAAACTCCCAACCAACCCTGAACGCGTGCGGGATTTGCTGCTCCACCTGGATCCATACAAGTCCATGGGTCCGGATGGAATTCATCCCAGGGTGCTTAAAGAGCTGGCTGACGTCATCACGGGACCTCTCTCAATTATTTTTCAATGATCTTGGGAATCTGGAGGGGTCCCATTGGACTGGAAGCTGGCAAACATTGTGCCAGTTTTCAAGAAGGGTAAGAAAGAAGACCCCAGCAATTACAAGCCTGTCAGTCTCACGTCAGTGCCTGGTAAAATTATGGAGAAGATGATCCTTGACGTTATTGAAGCACACTTAGGGGACAATGCAGTCATTGGTCCCAGCCAACAGGGGTTCATGAGGGGTAGGTCCTGCCTAACAAATTTGATTTCCTTTTATGATAAGATCACCCATCAAGTCGATCAAGGGAAACCAGCTGATGTGATCTTTTTGGACTTCAGCAAAGCTTTTGACACAGTTTCCCATAGGATCCTACTGGACAAAATGTCCAGCATACAACTTAACAAAAACATCATGCCATGGGTGAGCAATTGGCTGACGGGCAGGGCTCAAAGGGTTGTGGTAAATGGGGCCACATCTGTCTGTCGGATGGTCACTAGTGGGGTCCCTCAAGGCTCCATTTTAGGGCCAGTCCTCTTCAATGTCTTTATAAATGATTTGGATGTAGGACTAGAAGGTGTTTTGAGCAAATTTGCTGACGACACCAAATTTGGAGGAGTTGTGGACTCAGATGAGGGTGGAAAGTCCTTGCAGAGAGATCTGGACAGATTGGAGAGCTGGGCGATCACCAACCACATGAAGTTTAACAAAGGCAAGTGCCGGGTCCTGCACCTGGGACTGGCTATACGTACAGACTGGGTGATGAGACGCTGGGGAGCAGCCCCGCAGAGAGGGATCTGGGGATTGTGGCTGACAGCAAGTTGAATATGAGCCAGCAGTGTGCCCTGGCAGCCAGGAGGGCCAGCCATACCCTGGGATGCATCAAGCACGGCATTGCTAGTCGGTCGAGGGAGGTGATTTTCCCGCTTTACTCTGCGCTGGTGCGGCCTCACCTCGAGTACTGTGTGCAGTTCTGGGCACCACAGTACAAAAAGGACATGAAACTGTTGGAGAGTGTCCAGAGGAGGGCGATGAAGATGGTGAAGGGCCTAGAGGGGAAGACATATGAGGACCGGCTGAGGTCACTTGGCCTGTTCAGCCTGGAGAAGAGGAGGCTGAGGGGGGACCTCATCGCAGTCTACAGCTTCCTCACGAGGGTGAGTGGAGAGGCAGGTGACCTATTCTCTGTAATCACCAGTGACAGGACCCGCGGGAACGGTGTTAAGCTGAGGCAGGGGAAGTTTAAGCTGGACATCAGGAAGAGGTTCTTCACCGAAAGGGTGGCTGCACACTGGAAGAGGCTACCCAGTGGAGTAGTCACTGCACCAAGCCTGTCTGAATTTAAGAAGCGATGGGACTCTGCACTTAGTCACATGGTCTAAACTTTTGGGCAGACCTGTGTGGTGCCAGGAGTTGGACTTGATGATTCTTATGGGTCCCTTCCAACTCAGGATATTCTATGATTTTATGATTCTATGATTACCCTTCCCAAACAGATCCTCTGAGCACATGCACTTTGATCAGAGGCTCAAGGAGAGAACAAATTCCAAGCTATCAACTCTTTAAACTAAAGCAATCCAAATATTGCAGTCATACGTCTTAAAGGACAATCTGAATTCATGCACTGAATTGGGATTTGTTGAAGGGATATCACATTAAAAAGGTTATTTAATTTCAGGTATCGGAATGAATGTTTGCAGAAATCTGAAATAATTATGTTTGTGTTATTCTATCACTTGGATGTATATTTCTTTTCAAAATTTTATCAAGATGGTCTCTGTAGGCAAACTTGTTATCACTGGACTCTAAGTCCAGTGCATCATCTCTTGGTGAGGACAGATAGCATTCGTCCCTACCTACAAAGCCTTGTGTGTCCATCGAGCTGTAATTAGGTAGTAACAACGATAAAGCAATTAATATTACTCAAACAACAAAGTAAAACTTCATTTCTATTTCAGATAAGCTATTTCTAGACTAATCCCTGCAACCAAAAGCCCCAGTGGTCTGTATAATCAAGAGATGCATGTGCTATTACTATTACAACAGTAGCTGTTAAAACTTTTTTTTTTTTAATGTTAAATTATAATAATCACAGCACACAAGTATTGTATTTATATGAATATGAGGAATGTATGCATATATGAATTTCTCTGTGCATTCAGTGCTACAATAATATTATTCCCAATGGTTTATTAGCTTAATGAAATGCAGTATTTAAACCATATCCGGAGTGTTGTTCTTCTGTCTTCTCATAATCTCTTCAATAAATATAGAGACAAGTAAGAAATTTGTGTTAGTATAAAAAAGGTACTGTTTCTGTCCCTTCTTCAACATCTTTATTGTGACAGTCATTTGCAGACACACAAAGTCAATGACCTTCAGCTGAAAAACATTACATCAACTAATTATATTTTTGCAGCTTAATAAAAGATTATTTACTTTTCTACTTCAGTTGATTTAGCAGATTTCAATCTATTTTATTTCAAACCAATTTTGTCCAAAACTCTAGTGAACATAAGTCTACAAACAATTGTAGGAGCTGTAAGAAATGAGTTCTACCGGTGATGGCTGATAGGCAGTTATGCAAAAGGGAATGATAATTCCTCATTTATCTCCTCTATTTTTTTTTTCTCTCCTGATTGCAGTCAGTCATACAGTTGTATTTTTTCTTACAAGATTTTTATTTTTTGATAGGCTATGTCCTTATTCTAAAGGAAGCTATTTCTGGAGCTTTTGAAATCAGTACTTTTTTTTTTCTTTTTCTTTTTAAAATGTTCTTTGAAAAGTGTGCACCTTGCTGAGGACTTGAGAGTTTCTGTTAAAAAAAAATTAATTCAAAGGTCTTCGTAAAAGCTGTATTGTTCCTCCTTAGAATGTTTTTGTGCTTTCTTTATCCTGTATGCACTTCAACAGCAGCCACCATTCTGTTTCTTTCACTTTTCTTCCTGACTGCAGAAGAAGGAGACGAGCTCTCATCTTCATGTTTCCATTGTTATTTTCCCGCGCTGGGAAATGAATTGCAAAAATGAATAGTTGCCTTAGTCACAAAAGTTGTGTTATGTACAGTGAGCACAACTATGCTTTAGCCCAATGAACCACTGTTTTTACAGAGTTCAATGTCTTCTAAATTGTTGTTATTTTTGACTGGAAGACCATGAAAAACACCTTTCAGTGTGCAGTCAGAAATAATGTTTCTGACTGCACAATAAATAGAAGTCATAAAATTTATGTAAGTCCAGTCAAGCTACCACCTTTTCCTTGAGTGAAATTACATGGACTGTGTGAATGATCAAGGCAGCCTACATTTGGGATCTCATCTGCAGTCTGCTCAATTAGCACCTTTACAATGCCTTTAACTGACACACATGAAAGCCAGGAGAACAGCAGAAGCTCTTGGGACTGCCTAATAAAAACGATAGTGTTTACTTTCTCAGTGTAGTAGAGGTCACATTATTTTAGAATAGAAATAAAATCAGTAGAGAGGTTAAATAAAAAATATTAGAATAGCCTGAGCTCTGTGACTAAGTTCAGTAAGAAGCTGAAATCCTTCCAGGAAGATAAAGCCATCTGAGACTGTCATTACAGGCAAATACTGAATATGAAACTAACCTAGAAATTTCAGGCTATTTAGTAAGTTTCTAAATTACTACTGATCCAATATACTTCTGCCATAGGGAAAAAAAAAATCCAAGTTCTGTAAGAAAATGAAGTCTTCTGAATCTTCACGAACGCAATATAGAAAATTTGCCAACAGACAGATTTACCTAAACAGACAAATTCTTTGTACTGTAGACAAGATAAATAGACCTAGGCAAGTTACATCAGACATCTAAGTTTTTCTGCAATCAGCTGCTCTCAAAAAGAATCTCAATAACCTATGGGATGATGTAGGAATATTGTGGCATGTCAGATTACCAAAGCAAATACCTAATTCTACTGAGCCGTGAACTTTTCAATAGTAACCAATAACAAAAGTCTAGACAACTCCATCTGGCTGCTCAAGAAAAGCCATGTCACGAGGACACAGAAGTCCACTGTTACAATGATATGACTTGAACATACACTTTGAGAAGATGGAAAATGAATAGAATGATAATAATACGAAACAACAATATTCAATCGAGGCAGTGAATGTCATACTAAGAACATGTGGTGTTGCAAAAAGAAGATACTCAAAGGGCTCAGGAAATCAGTTTTTAGCATGAACAAAGGGAAGACAGCTAGAAATCTGCTGGTATAAACACAAGTCAAATCCTGACCTAAGGCACTTCAAAATTAACAATTAAAATGTATATTTGGTATACTTAAGCTATATTGTAATCACAACAGTAAAAAATATACCCTTTTCTCTTTGTGAACATTTCTCTAGTATTCTGTCTAATAGTTTTGGATCTCATTAGACACTAAACTACGTTTTTTGATTATTATAGGAACCATCACCTAGTAATTTATAAAAATGGCTGAACTGTTCATAGTTTATCTTCTGATTCTTAGTCTCTTTTCCATAGTCTCTTACACCTGTAGAGAAGGTAGTTTTATTAACTCCCTACCTTGTATTTTTAATCAGTTAAACACGAAGTTTGATTTCAAGTAGCAAGATATCATAGAGAATTAGTGGAACTCATTTCAGAATATTCTGAGTCTCTCAAGATCTCAATATCATCGAGTATGAAAAATATCAAGATTTTCACAACAAATGCTCTCAATGTAGATTCAATTTGTTTAGAAATTTTAAAGCAGTTAGATATACATTCAAAATATTCAAAACAATATGTATTTTTAAGCAACTAAGCGGACTTTTGAAATTATGTAGTGTCTGGTGAAATGACCTGCAATAGTTTTCTCAATCATACTGCAAGTCCTTTAAATATAGAGACGAATATTTGTTAGCTCTAAACAAACAAACAAACAAAAAATGTAGGCATGAAGGGAAATAATTGCTACAAGAAATGTGCATTACTGATTTTTACAGATTATATTACTGCAATCCCAGTTTACTTCTTATTCATTAAACTACCTATCAGTCATCTAACCGTAGGCAATTATTTTAGATTTATATAATAGTTAAAGGTTTCCAAATGAGTCTATTGAATTTATTATAGAACACCACCTAGGTATACTTATACCTCTAATATATTACTCAATTCCATAAGGAAGAAATTAGCACCCAAATTGTATTTGTTGTTGTTTGAAACAGAAAGTTACTGCAGTTACTCACTATTTTTCCTTCTCCTGAAGACAACAGAGTGTTATGGATTTTTCCATCTTATGGACAATTTTATGTGCGCTACTTTATGTATGTAAAGAGGTGATCGGCTCCAGGGTAGACGCGTTCTACAGTGGAGAGAGGGATTGAGGGTGCATCCCTACATCAAGACCCCTCGAGGCAGTTGAGGGAGCTACCAGGACCAGGCAGCCCTCATGAAGGCAGTTGAAGAGGCTTGGGTGGAGCCAGGAGTGCCCCTCCTATGTCATAAAAAGGCAGCCCCTGGGGAGCACTAGGGAGCCACAAGGAGTGTGGTGCATCATTTGGAGTGGCAGTGCGCGCAAAGTATCCCTCCCCACTCAGGAAACCAGTTCACCTATCAGCTGCCTACCTGGCAATAAATCCAGACATGGTCTCCCCCAGGCAGAAAGCTCACACCAAAAAGACTGTGGCAACCCAGACTGAATGTCTGCCCCGCCATGTGTCGTCAGGTCTCCAGCTGCAGGGAGTGCCTGAGCCTGTTGTTACCAATGGAGGGTGACCCGCCTTGCATGAGGTGGGAGCAGGTGGAGGATCTGATCAGCCTGGTGGCAGAGCTCAAGGAGGAGGTAGAGAGACTAAGGACTATCAGGGAGTGTGAGCAAGAAGTTAGACTGGTGGAGCAACTTCCTGCCATGCCTGTGAGAAAGGCACGGGGGCGATACAACCCAAATAGTGGTGGACCCCCTGCCCTGTCATTGTCAGGCAGAGGGAGGGGACCTGAGAGATAGAGAGGAATGAAAACAGGTCCCTGTTCGGAGTCACAGGTGAACCCCCTCCGTACCTGCCTTGCCTCCCCTGGTGCCCTTACACAGTAGGTTTGAGGCTCTGGAGCTTGGAGAGACGGGTAGATGAGGATGTAGGGGAAGATCCACCCAGGAGGTTGTCTAGGGCAAGAAAGTCAACTCCACACCTTGAGACTGCCTATACCAAGAAGGAAAGAAGGGTAATTGTCATAGGCGACTTCATTCTGAGGGGAACAGAGGGCCCCATATGTTGCCAGACCCTACCCGTAGGGAAGTCTGCTGCCTCCCTGGGGCTCGGATCAGGGACATTACCAGGAAATTTCTGTGATGTGGTTTGCCCCTCTGATTATTATTATGATAGTTCAGGCCGGCAGCGATGAAATCACTGAGAGAAGCCTAAAGTATCCTTTACTTTAGGGCAGCTAGTGGATGGAGTGGGAGTGCAGGCAGTGTTTTCCTCTATCCCTTCAGCGGCAGGGAGAGATACTGAGAGGACCATAAAACCCAGCTGATAAATACATGGCTGAGAGGCTGGTGCCATCCAAGTAAAATGTTTTTTTTTTTTTTTTTTTGATCATGGGGTGGTTTACTTGGCACCTGTCCTGATGGCTGCAGATGGGTCCCACCTGTCTCCAAGGGGGAAAGGGATCCTAGCCCAGGAGCTGGCAAAGATCATTGAGAGGGTTCTAAACTAGGTACAAAGGGGGATGGGGATGAGATGAGGCTTGATAGATATGAGCCTGGGGGAACAATGCCAGCGTTGGGGGTGAGGGCTCAATTGAAGTGCATCTACACTAATGCACACAGCAATATGACAGCATATTGAATGTTCTGGTAAGATGTACCTTTCCTCCAAGGAACTATCTTGTTTGTACAGCTACTGTGGTATTTTGTCAATAAGCAAAATAAAATTGGGGATGACTGGTCAAAAATAATTAACCTGTTTTTAAAGAATCATAAGATACCAGATCATTTTGCAAAGGTATCAGTCATCAGCAGATATTTCAGTGTGTCCAGGAAGTATAGTTTTTTTGTTTTTTTGTTTGTTTTGTTTGTTTGTTTGTTTTCTGGAGCACAGCTGATTTTAGAAGAGGGGTGCTATACTGCATTCAACATTCTTTTTCAATGTTAAATCTAAACTACTGAGGCTTGGCACACAATCTGACTAAAGTTTTCATCAATGATGATGAAAATTTTCAAAATACTGGCCTCAAATTTTCAAAAGCTGGCCCAACAATCTTAATTTCACGGCAGAAAAAAATCTGTATATTTTTGCTATTCAGTACATGTAAAAATCAAATATGTATTTATGATATAGAATTATATTCTGTGGTAGATAATACGTGATTTCATAAAGTGCTACAGAGTTACGAAGTTTCAACTATTGGTCATTGATGACAACAACAACAACAAAAACAAACATTTGCTGTTACGTTGCTTGATGAACTTTCTTCACATCATTTTTGTTCCTCAAGAAAATATCTCCTTTAATTTTTTAGTGTCCCAGCCTTTTCTGCAAATACCCTTGGATATCATAGTGTTCTAGCTGTATAGCTCCAGCGGAGCAATCTTCACTACCTCTTACTGCAATATTCACATAGGCCTAAGCATCTCTGCCCAAAGATCCTTTTTCTGTGTCAACACCTGAGGGAGGAATAAAGGTCAAGATGAAAGAGACATTAATGAGGGATCAGTACTCCACAGGATTCGGAAGAAACTGGTCTTAATTGGGACCTAAATTAACCATCCTTGCATCTTTTAACTTGCTTTTCAAATGGAAAAGGTTAAGAGGAACAGGAGATCAAGAAAGTAGGTGACCAGAAAACTTATGAAAAGACACATGTCCAGATAATCAAATGACACAGGACAATGCTCAGTCCATTCAAACAGCGTGGGTTTAATTAGGGGCAACTGTGATAATAAGGAAGAGGAGAAATTTCCTTTTCCAAGCACTTGATTTGAAGAGATATATACATACTACATAGTGTTTTATAGAAAAATAGCCACATATCGTGGTTGCTGAAGCCATCAAGATTGTGTAAATCACTTCTAAACATCCTGCAGTGAGTCAATACAGCCTACAGAGATATTGCATCAAGCCTGTGGCAAATAAAAGTGAGATTTAACTCACACAACTTGATCTATGCTTAGCTATTGGCCCATTTCCTACAAGAACAGAAATGAATACAAAATCTCTGGAAAACCTGACAAAGGGTTGTACAAAGTCACTTACAAAATGAATACTTGCAATGTACAAACATCATGAAGCAAAGCTTTTTCTATAATCCAAGGACACCCATGTGAATTCATAATAGATTCACTTATGAAAAAGAAATCACCAAATCTCCCCACAGGTAGGCCTTTATACTGAAGGCCAGGAAGGAGGATATGATTTTTTTCCCCTCTGCCACCTGTTCTTGAAAACACAAATATATAAGACAAGACAAATCCCATTGAAAATCCAGAGTGTATGCCTCTACATTGTTAAGTAAGCCTACAACGCTTAACAAATGGTTTTTCTTTTTTTCTTTCTTTCTCTCTCTCTCTCTTTTTTTTTTTTTTTCTGTAACACCAACAGGTGGCTGTTTGGGTATATCAGTGATAAAATGTGAGAGTAGATCATTAGAGAAATGGTGAAAGTTAGAATTAGATGTTACTTCAGTCTGAAAGCACCTGAATTTCCCTTGCTGTTCTTATGGCTCTTAAATAAATAAAAAATAACAGGAAGAAAGGGAGTTGAAACCTATGATCTGCATGGCCACCAAGAATCTTAACAGTTCACCATGACTGATGCAAATCCAATGCTTAAGATAGAAATTGTGCTCTAATTAACATGTTTCTTATGTTATCTCATACTGTGGATTTGAGCAAGAGGTACTGTCAAATCCCCATGGGTCACAGTGCAAAGGCAAAATTAGGATCTAGGACTTCCTACCTTCTCAACTAATTAATGCAGCAAATATTCTCTAGAGGGTAATCAAATTCATGCAGTCTCTTGTCTATATTCAATATTTCTATTTTAAGCAACACCTGGGAAGACCACAGAAGAGTTGTGGAAATTTTCTTATAGAAGAGTAATTATTACGAGGGGTTATTCTGATTGTTAAAGCATCTAAATATCAATCAGAAGCAAATGAATTAAGAGCGCTTCTGGAGTGGAAGGATCAGGAAACACAACATACTCTCTCTCCTACAAGTAATGCCAGTATTAACTGTCCAGTGCCTAGGAAAAGAGTTTGTTTAACAGGGTTGGCATACTATTATACCAGGTTTCAGCAACTTTATAAATATCATAGAACATATGAGAGAAAGAAATTAACCATCCATGGTGAATGGAGAAAGAAATTAAATGTCCATAGTGAATTTATTTTTCCATAGTGAAAAAGAAAACAAACAAACATACACACAGAGAGAAAGCACGCTGAACAAACTGAGCAGGTAAAAGAAGCTCATTTGATTTTGAAAGGATATTTTAATTAAATATCAGCGCATCAAACTGCTTTGTCCCAAACAGGGAAGGAAAGAAGGAAATAGTATTTATTTCTATTTTTCCTTTCCTTTCCTTTCCTTTCCTTTCCTTTCCTTTCCTTTCCTTTCCTTTCCTTTCCTTTCCTTTCCTTTCCTTTCCTTTCCTTTCCTTTCCTTTCCTTTCCTTTCCTTTCCTTTCCTTTCCTTTCCTTTCCTTTCCTTTCCTTTCCTTTCCTTTCCTTTCCTTTCCTTTCCTTTCCTTTCCTTTCCTTTCCTTTCCTTTCCTTTCCTTTCCTTTCCTTTCCTTTCCTTTCCTTTCCTTTCCTTTCCTTTCCTTTCCTTTCCTTTCCTTTCCTTTCCTTTCCTTTCCTTTCCTTTCCTTTCCTTTCCTTTCCTTTCCTTTCCTTTCCTTTCCTCTCCTCTCCTCTCCTCTCCTTTCCTTTCCTCTCCTCTCCTCTCCTTTCCTTTCCTTTCCTCTCCTCTCCTCTCCTCTCCTCTCCTCTCCTCTCCTCTCCTCTCCTCTCCTCTCCTCTCCTCTCCTCTCCTCTCCTCTCCTCTCCTCTCCTCTCCTCTCCCTCTCCCCTCCCCTCCCCTCCCCTCCCCTCCCCTCCCCTCCCCTCCCCTCCCCTCCCCTCCCCTCCCTCTCCTCTCCTCTCCTCTCCTCTCCTCTCCTCTCCTCTCCTCTCCTCTCCTCTCCTCTCCTCTCCTCTCCTCTCCTCTCCTCTCCTCTCCTCTCCTCTCCTCTCCTCTCTTCTCATTGTTTTTAGCAAAAAAAAAGAAAAACATTTATAAGCAGCAGCTTCTGTCATATAATGGGAACATTATGATATAGTAAGGGTCAGGTTATAGAAGTTTCACTTGTCTAGCTATGTTCCCTATGGGAATGTTTATAGAAAATTAACATCACTGATTCAAATTTGTTCAAGCAGAGTTTACAAAGCGAAGAATATGACCTCAATGCCTTGGATGACAGAAAGATGTAACATCAATGTCCTACAGTCAAGTGGGCTTGAACACAAATAAAAGCCTTATAGATCAGTGTGGAGACAAGCTTCTGCATGGTGTCAGAGGGAATGTGTGAGAGACTTAACTTCTCCAATTCACAAATGAAGGAAAATGAGGCACTTCAGCTGGCGTAAGGTTCTCATTTGTATCATGCTGCATGGTATCTTTCTAGAAATCAAAATATTTTGTATTGCAAAAGCATGAAAGTTATACGTAGTTCATATGTATATATATATATTTTTGAATATTACAATTCCCAGTTACAGGAAACCTCAAACAAGTCTGTAGGTTGAGACAAATTGTCTGGAAATAGGTCAGTCAGAAAGATTTCAATTGTATAGCTTTCTGTGTTAGGAGGAGTATCTTAATGTAAGAAAACAACTTATGATGAGTGCATATTTCTGCTCAGTTTGACAATATATCTTTATATCTTTTTATTTTTTATTTATTTTTATTTTATTATTATTATTATTTTTTTTACGGGATTATAAATAAAAACTATTGAAACTGTCAAGTTTTGTTAATTTAATCTAGTAAGGAAAAATTAACTGGAAGGCACAGGAATTCCTTGAGCACTAATTTGTATTCAGTGACACTCTAATAGCCCTCAACAATAATTAGAATAATGGTAACTCAGACTAAGTCAGCTCTGGGAAACTTCATTTCTTAAAAGAGTTCCTAAATGATAAATTGTAGAGATTTGCGTCGCACACATTTAAAATGCAGTCTCTCTTTTGTGTGAATTCCTTAGAGCAGTTTCCTAGTTTAAAATCACGAACTTAATGCATTAACATTTTGTTTTTAATTTTGACTTGCCTAGTTTGTGATGACCTTAATCAGATCTGACAACCATGAAGCATGCTCATTTCAGAAAACAAAGATTCTCAGTAAGGTGTTTTCCAGACAGCTTTTCAAAGTACATGTAAATTAAAACAAAAATCATAACAAGTTTGGGAAACACTGAGACGGGTGTATTTTTCAGTGAAAGTTACATTTGGGATGTAATTATCATACACTGACTGAAAGGGAAGTCACTCTTTGCAAGTGTTGACCAGATCATCCACCCCACTGAAGAGAATGAGACACAAGGATAAATACAGGTTACTACAGTAATGTTTCTTCCTTGAAAAGTAGGGTCACTTCAGGGAAGGGTGGGTGTATTTGTGTTGTGATTTTGCACCTCCTTAATATTGTAAATTAGCGAGTCAAGATCAAACTCCTTCTGCATTCTCATTGCAATGGAAAAAGAAAACCAGAAAAATGAGGGGGAATAAAATAAAATAGAAAAGTTAAAGGTAGTAAACGAAATGAAGATAGATGGAAAGTACTTTTTATGATTTAAAAGCTTAATAATATTTTAAGTTCCTTGTTGCCTAACATTAAGCGCAGAGAGGTCCTTTGGCTTTGCCATCCCATATTCAGTATTTCAGAAGTGAACTTATTTGTAATATATGTAATTCCTTCCATACCTTCCATAATATAATTCAAGACCATGGCCACTACTACAGTATATTGTTGTAACCAATTAAAATCAGACAAATAAATAAATAAATATGTATCCAAAAATGTAAATTATATTTCTAATAAATACATATTCTGGACAGATCCACAGGAAGAAACACTTCACTGGCTGTACTTGTCTTGTACTGATTACAAGATGTCTTATGCAAGGGGAACTTTTTTTTTCTTTTCTTTTCTTTTCTTTTTTTCTTTTCTTTTCTTTTCTTTTCTTTTCTTTTCTTTTCTTTTCTTTTCTTTTCTTTTCTTTTCTTTTCTTTTCTTTTCTTTTCTTTTCTTTTCTTTTCTTTTCTTTTCTTTTCTTTTCTTTTCTTTTCTTTTCTTTTCTTTTCTTTTCTTTTCTTTTCTTTTCTTTTCTTTTCTTTTCTTTTCTTTTCTTTTCTTTTCTTTTCTTTTCTTTTCTTTTCTTTTCTTTTCTTTTCTTTTCTTTTCTTTTCTTTTCTTTTCTTTTCTTTTCTTTTCTTTTCTTTTCTTTTCTTTTCTTTTCTTTTCTTTTCTTTTCTTTTCTTTTCTTTTCTTTTCTTTTCTTTTCTTTTCTTTTCTTTTCTTTTCTTTTCTTTTCTTTTCTTTTCTTTTTCTCCTATATTTTCCTATTAACAATAACTTGCCTCCAATGATATTGAGTTGGGAATTTGGTTCATGTCCTAGAGGTCTGCCCATGGACTTGATGAGGCTACATATCTGAAATTTTGGAAGATAAAAGTTTTCATCATACTGTTTTGCGTGAAATAATCCTCACAATAAGTATAATTAGCAATTTCTTCATCACCAGTCATCTTTTACAGTGCACCAATCCTTAGTCTTTTTTTTTTTTTTTTTTTTTCAATATAAGCCTTCCTATTGGATGCTCCAGGGCATGACATACTTGAATTGTCAGAAATATCTTATTATTTCTTTTGAAAGGAATCACAGAATCACAGAATTGTAGGGGTTGGAAGGGACCTCAAGAGATCATCGGGTCCAATGCCCCTGCCAAAACAGGTTCCCTAGAGCAGGTTGCCCAGGTAGGTGTCCAGACAGGCAGAGGAGACTCCACAACCCCCCTGGGCAGCCTGTTCCAGTTCTCCTTCACCCTCACTGTGAAGAAGTTCTTTCGCATGTTGGTGTGGAACTTCCTGTGGTCCATTTTTTGACCATTGCCCCTTGTCCTATCCCCACAAACCACTGAAAAGAGGTTGGCCAAATCCCACTGTCTTCCACACTTAAGATATTTGTAAACATTGATAAGATCCCCTCTCAGTCTTCTCTTCTCTAGGCTGAACAGACCCAGGTCTCTCAGTCTTTCCTCATAGGGAAGATGCTCCAGGCCCCATATCATCTTTGCTGCCCTCCGCTGGACTCTTTCCAGAAGATCCCCATCTTTCTTGTACTGGGGAGCCCAGAACTGGATATACAATTCCAGGTGAGGCCTGACCAGGGCAGAGTAGAGGGGGAGGATCACCTCCCTTGACCTGCTGGCCACACTCCTTTTAATGCACACCAAGATCCCATTGGCCTTCTTGGCCACCAGGGCACACTGTTGGCTCATGGTCAACCTGTCGGCCACCCCAGGTCCTTCTCCTCAGAGCTCCTCTCCAGCAGGTCATCCCCCAGCCTGTACTGATGCATGCGGTTGTTCCTTCTCAGGTGCAGGACTCTACACTTGCTCTTGTTAAACCTCATTTGGTTAATTCCTGCCCATCTCTCCAGCCTGTCCAGGTCTTGCTGAATGGCAGCACAGCCTTCTGGCATGTTGGCCACTCCTCCCAGCTTTGTGTCATCGGCATACTTGCTGAGGGTGGACCCTATTCCCTCATCAACGTCGTTGATGAATATGTTGAACAGGACCGGACCCACCACCGACCCCTGGGGAACACCGCTAGTCACAGGTCTCCAGCCAGACTCTGCACCGTCGATCACCACCGTCTGAGCTCGGCCAGTCAGCCAGTTCTCAACCCACCTTACTGTCCACTCGTCTATCCCACACTTTCTCAGCTTTGCTAGCAGGAAGTCATGGGAGACAGTGTCAAAAGCCTTGATAAAGTCAAGGTAGATGACATTCACTGCTCTCCCCCTGTCTACCCAGCTGGTGTTGCCATCATAGAAGGCAACAAGGTTGGTCGAACATGATTTCCCCTTGGTGAATCCATGATGACTACTCCTCATAACCTTCTTCTCTTCCAATTGCTTGGACACAGCATCCAGAACAAGCTGTTCCAACACCTTTCCAGGGTTAATATACTCTATAAGTTTTATAAGGTTAATATACTTTATAAGTTTTATATAAGGTTAATATACTTTACAAGTTTTAAAGCTAATCTTAAAATATTCCTTTTGCATACATGACACTTTTAAATTTTGATCTATCCTAACAAAGGTACTAAAGATTATGTTTTGTTAATTTTGGACAAAGGAATATATAAATAACAATTTCAGACTATATAGACTTTATCTTCTCATCAGATGGACAAATTCTGTCTAGCCAGAAGTAAAATTACAGAGAAAAAAAAATTAAAAAAAAGTAACAATTAAATATCAGAAACAAGAAGTGAACTTAGACTTCCCAGCATCAGAAGTTGGAAACAAACCTGTGTATTATAACAAATAGACATAAAAGAGGAAATAAGATATTGAATGAACTACAATATATATTTCTTTCTTATTCTTATTCATTCTTATTGATTAAACTTGCATCACATTTCCCTTTGAAGAATCCAGAAAACCTTGATAGAGTGTGTATAGCAGGATGCAGGCCCAGATTAAGACATGTTTGGGTGTCTATGTACGATCTAGATAAATCATATTACAGTCAATGCAGCCAAGTGAAATTAAGGTGATTCAGTGCACTGCACTGTAGACACAAAGGGGTCAGTTTTGTTGTTCAGTGCTTTATTAAACACCCAAACACATTCTGTGTGGTTTCTACCTACTGTTCTGGAAAGATACTGACATCTCATTGGTCCTGTGTCACATCTATAATTTTCACCCAAAATTTTCAGCTGTGAAAGAACAAATAGCACTAGACATCTACATTAAAGCAGCTGAATCGAGCTTCTAGCAGCAGGTTCACCAACTGCTTTCTCAACCCAACTGACAGTGGTCTAGACCTCTATTGACTCTACTGCCCACCTGGACACCTTTGTTTAAACTTCTTTGTCTAGAGTTGAATCCCACTTTCAGGGCTCAATTCAGGTGCCCACATACACACAACAAGATGGTTTGAAATAGCCAGAAGTATCCACAAGCTGCTGTCAGATATTATGTGGTATTTGTTGAAGAACCATATGAGGCATTCTGGTGGTACAAGTGGCTGAAAAACATAGCATGATCCAGCAATGTGTGCTTGCATCGCAGAAAGCCAACCAAAACTTGGGCTGCATCAAAAGAGGTCAGTCATGGTCAGCTCTTCAAGGGAGGTGATTCTCCACCTTTACTTCACCCTATTGAGACCCCACCTGCAGAACTACATCCAGTTCTGGGGCCACCAGCACAAACAAGATGTGGACCTCTATGAGTGGGTCCAGAGGAGGGTCACAAAGATGATCATAAAGCTGGAACACCTCTCCTACAAAAAAAAGCTTAGACAGTTGAGGTTGTTTAGCCTAAAGAAGAGAAAGCTCTAGGGAGATTTTATAGTAGTTTTTCAGTACCTAAATGGGGCCCAGAGGAAAGATGGGGAGAGACTCTTTATCAGGGAGAGTAACAATAGGAAAAGAGGTAACAGTTTTAAATTAAAACAGTATATATTTAGATTACTTATTCTTTACTCTGAGGGTGGTGAGGCACTGGAACGGGTTGCTGAGAGAAGTTGTGGGTGCCTACTTCCCTGTAAGTGCTCAAAGCCAGGTTGGATGGGGCTTTGAGAAACCTGATCATAGGAATGTGTCCCTACCTATGGCAGGTGGGCTGGAACTAGATTATCTCTAAGAGTCCCTTCCAACCTAAACCATTCTACGATTCTGTGGAGCAGTGACAGAACAACAGGCACAATACTTTAGAGTATTTCCATGTAAGGCCAACTGAATTAAGATAATCTGTAAATTAAGAAAAAATTCTGTCCTCATAGACTCAATTACTTGTAGCTTGGTTTTGGAATAGAGTTTGGAGAGAAGGTCTTTAAAGAAATGTATCTTTAATTGCCAACAGAATTATATGCATATGTTCCTTGTGTCTTGTTCACAGTGCATTGCTTTTTATTCATTCTTTATATCACGTATTTATTTATTTTTATTTTATTTTATTTTTTATTTTAGTTTATTATTTTTTTAAACAAGGTGTTGAAAGAGATTCATCACTCTGGGACAAGACCTATTTTGAGAGAAGGCAACAGGAGATAAGGCCAGATTCTTAAGGTTAACTCACAAATCCCAGAACAGGGAGCCTGTTGACTGGGGTCAAGCAGGTTGTACAGCAGACTGTCATAGAGCATCCAAGCAACACATAAAGCAGCCTGTAGTTTTGGCCAAGTCCATTTGGCTGCAAGCATTGTGGCAGTTAGCAAGATTTAAGAATGACCCAGGAGACAGAGGACTAAACGCATCTGAATGCTATCTTGGCTGTCCCTTTCCAAGAAAGCTGTTGTCATACAGGTCACATTGAGACATACAGGATCTCATCCCTGAAGCGTGGCAAAGCTCTTTTAAAAAACTGAATTCTGCAGAGCCATTCAAATATAGCTGTTCGACAAGGACAAACAAGTTTCCAGTTTTCTGAAATTTAGCACATACAATAAAAGTTCAGACACTTCGTGTTACATGAGAGAAAGATATTTATAGTTCCCTTTTTTTGGTGTTGCCTTCAGGAGAATAAATAGTACACAAATGTTAACTAACGAGATGTAGGCAGAAGGAAAAGACTATTGACAGATATCTTGGAAAAAGGAGTCATTTATATTTTAATCTGCTCATGACACCAATACCACCTTGTTATAATAACTCTAATAATTAGTTTAATCATCTAAACATTAATGATAAAACCAATACAAAAACTACATTAACTCTATACCAGCACTGGGTGCATTTATATAAAAATTCTCTCTGTCAAAAAATAATGATGTTAAAGACAGAATAAAAAAGGAAGGCTAAGGTTCTTCACTCAAAAACATGAAGAATATATATTTTTTTGAATTCTGTGGTTTACTGTGAAGATTCAGAAGATTTCTTACTTTTTTTTTTTTTGTAAATTATTATATATTATTATTGTAATTATCTTACTAATTTTGTAAATTATTAATTCTGGGGACTTGAAATGGAAACATGTAACATTTTCCAAAAGGGAGAATATAAATATTCCACATAACACATTGGGTGAATATAACTTAGGAAGGGCTGAGGAAAAAGATTTCCACTTTCAAATCAGTCTTCTGTATGGTTACTGACTTTAAGAAGCAGAAGTCATTCTGAATGTTTTTTTTTTCATAGGTTAATTATTTCTTGAGGAGAATGAAAATCCTTTGTTAGAATTTATTCATTAAATTTTAGTCTGCTGATGCGTCTTTCCAAACCTCATAAATCTTGACATTACCTTTGTAATAAATTGAGTTACCAAGCTTATATGAATTTCTCTTACATATATATGTAAACAGAACCAGCAAGGAAGTGACTATCATTTAGACAAACATCCGAAAGGATTTCCTAAAATACTAGCCTGATAATCAGGTACCATTCCAAATGACAGATACTAAATAAGGTGTCAACACAATGCTTCAAAGCCTTTAATTTTTCCTTTCCTTTCCTTTCCTTTCCTTTCCTTTCCTTTCCTTTCCTTTCCTTTCCTTTCCTTTCCTTTCCTTTCCTTTCTTTCCTTTCCTTTCCTTTCCTTTCCTTTCCTTTCCTTTCCTTTCCTTTCCTTCCCTTCCC
>NC_139722.1:12477372-12517664 GCF_964211835.1 Anser anser | reverse complement strand
CCCTTCCCCTTCCCCTTCCCCTTCCCCTTCCCCTTCCCCTTCCCCTTCCCCTTCCCCTTCCCTTCCCTTTCCCTTTCCCTTTCCCTTTCCCTTTCCCTTTCCCTTTCCCTTTCCCTTTCCCTTTCCCTTTCCCTTTCCCTTTCCCTTTCCCTTTCCCTTTCCCTTTCCCTTTCCCTTTCCCTTTCCCTTTCCCTTTCTTTTTTTTTTTTTTTTTAAATTAATTAGAGATTTGCTGTTGCTCTTAGAAGTTAGCATAGGACACATAAATACAGTTTCACCCCTAAGAGAAAAACAAACAAACAAAAAACCAACCAACGAACCATCCAAACAAGGAAAAACAAATTGAATTGTAGTGGATATTGTAACATCTCTGCAACCTAAGATATCGAGATATCAATGCAATCACGTTCTTGTACCCAAAAGAGAAAAGAAAAAAGAAAAAAGAAAAAAGAAAAAAGAAAAAAGACACAAGGAAAATTGACCATCAGATTTTTAAAGGGATATAACAAAACTTTAGTAGCCTGACAAGGGGCAAGATTTATTTATTTATTTATCTATCTATCTATTTATTTATTTAATAATCATAATTTGCATATGCTGATATGAAATAATATTTCCCTCCGTCTTCCTATCTGCTGTGTTTCTATGAGCTTTGCAAGTTGTCATCATTGCTTCTGCACCTTGAACTAGATAAAAATGGAGAAAATTGAACCAATCAAGGAAGTCTGTCATTGTTTTTTGTTTGTTTGGTTGGTTGGTTGTTTTTCAGAAATAAGAGCCAAAAAGCCTCATGCCTCTGGCAGTTAGATTCCTCTTATCTAGGTCTGCAGGTCATGAAGGCAACTTTCCACTACCTCCTGTTAGTGATCTTGGGCTTTGGAGCTTTGTTTCTCGTACAACTCAAAGTAGAAACAGAGGAACCCCTTTCTCTGTACATGCTTTAATTTGTGTCCTTCTTTCCAAACTCTCCTCAATATTCTAGCTGCACTGCTACTGCTGGCTACTGAAATGATATTCAGAAATGAATCACTTTTTCTCTCTCACCATAAAAAAAAAATGGTGTGGAAGTTAACTGGACATGCTGGGCAGGTTTTAATTGAGTTTATTGGTTTGGTGGAAGGAAGGAAGGAAGGAAGGAAGGAAGGAAGGAAGGAAGGAAGGAAGGAAGGAAGGAAGGAAGGAAGGAAGGAAGGAAGGAAGGAAGGAAGGAAGGAAGGAAGGAAGGAAGGAAGGAAGGAAGGAAGGAAGGAAGAGGAAGGAAGGAAGGAAGGAAGGAAGGAAGGAAGGAAGGAAGGAAGGAAGGAAGGAAGGAAGGAAGGAAGGAAGGAAGGAAGGAAGGAAGATTAGGTCTAGTTAAAGGGCAGATGTGAATGTTTTATGCCTTGAGTCTATTTACATCAGCAATTCACATCAGGTCAGTCTCAATATTTGCGGGCTTACTTTAGAGCCAATAAGTTCGGATAACCTGTTTAAAATGCACCTGTGATAGCATCTGTTTCTTCTGCCATGTGATATAAAATGATCATTATAATTATCAAACAACCCGTTCTATTCATTCAAAGAAAAATTATTTAAATGATTTTCAGCGAGGTTTGGATGAGAAACTCTACCAAACCATATTCCCACACTTTAAATAGAAGGTTTCATAATATCCAGGAGCTTTTTTCCCCTTTATTTTAGTTACAATTGGGAATAAAATAAGTAAACATCACGTACAATGTGATAACAGGCCTTACCACTGGAACATTTGCTGCCTTACAAATTGGAAATTCAGAGAACACTTTAAGAGAGTTTGGTATATGCAGTCTCTCACAATGTATCAAAGCAGTGATCAAAATGAACCCTCTATCAACACATTAATCTAATCAGGTGAGGAATACAAGCTTTGAAAAACTAAACAGAGGTTGTTTTCTCATTTATGTGGCTTGAGGTTCCTGACAGAAATCAATTTGTGCATAGAAGAGAAGCAGCTACTCCCTAAAAGTCATCTCAATTATTTGAGAGAAGTAAATGCAATTGTTACTCAAAATTCTGTATAGAAACAAAATCTGAGATTTTGCTCTCCCAGCTAAGTACATGTTCTGATAACCAAGATTTTATAAAATAACTTCAAATTGTATCTTTTAACATTTGAGATATGCCCATTTAATTCTCTTCCCTCCCACCCCCTGAATAAATCAAAAAAGCCTGAAGCTGTCTTTTTGAAAATGTTAAGACTGCTTTACAAATAAAAGTGAAAACTACAAGTAAAGGAATCCAGGAAATTAAAATGTTTGTATTTGTGTTTCAATTGCACAAATTTACTTATACTTTTACTTTACTTTCCCCATAATAAAACGTGTAAAATGTGTTTTCTTCTTCAACATGTGTTTTCTTCTACCCTCATCAATAAACAGTCCTTAATTTTTGAAAATGTTAATAGGTTTCATTACAGCCATATATTATGTACAGTTATAAATATATCTTGTTCTTAGTCATCTAGCACAGAGAGACCACAATGAATCTTTCTGTATTCCCTTCCAAATTACTGTCAAATCCTTCATGAACATAGCTTAGGGGAATGACACAATGTTCATGAAAATAACAACAGTACTAGTACTTAGCTAGTCTAGTATTTAAAACTGATCCCAAAATCATTGGATCTAACTGGTCCAATTCAGCACCAAATCTCAACACATATATACATATGATCTTTAGGTGCCTTCCTGCCTTCAGAGCACAGAGGAGGTCATGCATTGCACCAACCCTTTGTTGTCTTCTGAAGAGTGAAACATTCCTTATTTCTTCCACACTTTCTTCCTGAGAAAAAAAGATACTTATCTGCATCTGATTGAAGAAGATAAAAAATAAAACCAGGGTCAAACTTCCCCTGCCAGTGAAGCATTTGAGATCCTTTTCATACTTCTTCCCTCATTTCTGTATTGTCTTCTCTATTCTTTATGCCTCCTAGGTGACCTAAAATTTCTAGTCCTGAGTGCCAAGAGCAACTAGAAGGATTTTTTTTTCTTTTCTTTTCATTCAGGTGCCCTTCTTGGTAATCACTTGTGGCAGACATTTCTCTCACTCTATCCTTACTGTATTTCTCCTTGGGGCTCAGGTATTGTGTAAAGCCCAGATTTATTTTATCATTATTTTTTTTTTTTCTTAAGGCAGACTTCCATGAACAGCTGAATTTTTCAGTGGTATTTCATTAACTGACAAGTTAATAAACCTTTCTGGGCTAGTAGGAGCTTTATGACACAAACGGTGGTCAACATGGTTCAGTGGAGAGCAGTATACCAAATCAGATGCCATTACATGCAATGACAATACCAACTGCCATTTATTTATTTATTTATTTATTGTCAGAGGGAAGGAAATGTTGCGTGCTGAAATGGCTCCGTTTTCATTTGGATCTTGGCCATGAGAGTTGTGTGATGTTTTAGTAAACTACAGACGTGTAGCAAGATTAATTTAGAAAGCCAACAACTAACCTGAATATACTTGTCTCACTAAAATCACTGGAAAGAAGGATACTTGTTATGAGTGGTACCCAGAACAGGTCAGCAGAACAAATTTCAGAGATTCCTGTTTTCTCCACTAACTTCAGAAAGGGGATTGAAGTAATTAACTCAGACAGATATATTCTTAGGTACCTACAGTTAGTCAGAATGAATCCCCCTTCATACAGTGGAACAATTTGTAGAAGATATGAGACAGCTTTCCAGCTCATTCATCACCTCTTCAATCTCCAGCCAAGAACCTCCTAATATTCCAATTATAAAATATAAATCATGTATAATTTTTGAAGTCATGAAGCCTAGATTACCAAGTATAAATAAAAATAATTAAAAGAAAATAACTACATAACTTCATGATGTGTTCACTGTTTTATAAGACATTTATCATGGATTCTAGGACAAACCTTGAATGGTGGCACAGAAAGTCCAAGAATTTTCCAGGCTTCTGGCAGTACACATTTTTTCTAGTTTTACAGCTTCATCTGAGACAGATTTTTGTGTTCATCCATTACAAAAAGACAACGAATTCATTAATACTTAACAAACCTTCAGCTCTTTCACAGCCTTAAGGTTAATCGATAATTTCTGCCAACTCATTTCTGGTCAATTTACAAAATTGTTGGGTATTTACTGAAAGACAGCAGAAGCACTTGGATTTCTAAGCTTGTTTCCACATTGGTGTGATTGATGGTATTGATCTTAAAGGAGAGAGAATGGAACACACTCAGTCTCTATGATGTCTTTAAAGAGAAAGTGGGAAATAACATTTGGGAATGCATGTGCTGTTACCAGCTTGTCTCACTCCCTTGAATGATTATTTCCTTCCACTATGAAGGAAGATTTCTTGTGTATGAGACATTGCAAAGCTAAACTGTGTTTCAAAAAGTAAAAACATTTATTCTTTTCAGTTGGAGAGGTGATGTGTTTGGGATCCCTTCTAGAATTAAAAACAAATAAAAAAACAAAAAAAACACAAGCTCATAAATGGCCATTATATTGAAAACTGTATTGTTATGACCCTTTTCATGTTTACTCAAATGTTGTCAAATTTCTTTTAATTTATCACATAAAATACCAATTTGTCCTTCAATGACATATTAAATTGAATTTTCGATAAAAGTAGCCTGAAAATTAAAACCTTTTCATATTAGCAAAGGAGAGATACTAGTGTTGAGTCATGAACATTAGAAGAATATAATTTATTTTGCTTGTAAATAAAAGTTTATTTCATATAAAGGTAAGCCACATTTCTTCATGATGTATTCATGGCATATTTATCATGAAATCTAGAAAAAAGATTCTTCTAGAACAAAGATGTCTTCTAAATATTGGTGTGTACATATTTCAACTTATGAAATCAAATGATATGTGTTTAAATTTGTTAGATATTATTTAACTAACTATTCATTATAAGTAACTAAGAAAAATTTCTTAATCTCTGGATGATAGACATAAACCTTCTCTTTCCCAAACATAATAATTACAACAGCAACAACAACAACAAAAACAATAAAGTCAACACTGTCTTTTTAAATGACATTTAAACATTGTTATTGCATCTTTACCATACTGGAGATTATTTATTTTCTATACTTTTCAGTAACACCATTTTAACGTACCTAGCATCCTTAAATATTTAACTAGTTCAAAGCCAGTCCAAACACACAGACTATACAAATGTATGCTTTTGCTTTTGCAAAGCATCATTCACCGTTTTATAATTTCTTCCAAAATAAAATATTATTCCATAAATTCTTTCATGATGGTAGTCACTTAAAATTTCAGGGGAAATATTGAAAATGTTGTGAATTTTCACAGCCTCTCCCTAGTTAAGGTGTGTCAGGAATGTCTGCTCATGAAAGGGCTTCTGTCTAGATTCTGCCAAACATGACCAAATCTATATTCCAGTTATAAAGCAGAAAGATGCCCACCTTCCTGTCTGTCAAGATAAGCACTAATCATACTTAATTTTGCCAGAGATAAATTAATAAAAAATAAATAAATCAAACATAGGATTCTTAATACTATGTTCTCTCATTCTGAATTTATAGTCAATATTTCTTTGTGAGATCTAGCAAAATATAGTTAAATAACCTAAATGTAAGAAGTATAACAAGAAACCAAACAGAAAATAAATCACTATAAAACATCTTCCTTGTGGTTGAAACAAAGCGTCCTTTCAATTTCAACTTTTTAAACTCATGTAAACCTTCCTGTTAAAAACAAATAAATAAATTCCTGTTAAAAACAAATAAATAACCAAATAAAATCTGTTTCCGTAGCTTTCAGAATTTGTGTCAAATACAGATTATGCAAAAAGTCATAAGTATCTGAGGACTAAGAGAAATATTTGACTCACATCCAGCAATATTTAATTGCTTATGTCAGGAGTGAGTACATTCTGTGAGATATAAATTTCCATAATTAAATCAGTAGTCTAAGCAGGTGTCCATTTTGTGACAAGAGAAGTTGGACCTCTTATTTAAATATTTTCATTATTTTAAATTTTCACAAGATAAAACAAGATGCTGTGACTAACTCAGGTTACATTGCTCTATTCAGAGGTTGTTTTTTTTTTTTCTTTTCTGGATTCCAAAAATAACATTGTTCTCTTGATCACAGTGAACTCAGGATTTCTCGAGGACCTCAGATTCACATGCAAAACTTTGCTGCAATGCTGTACCAGCTGGACAAGTCTCTACATGAAAGACACACAAAAATATAACAGTATTCAAGTAGCATTTGCATGTACCATGGTGTTCCAGCAGAACTTTCTTTTAATAGACTGAATGTCAAAACATATCAAAAAACCAAAGTCCATGTTGAATACCAGTAAATCTTACACCAGAAGTCACAAGGAATGATTTCTATATTAAGTATGTACGTGAAATAGGAAATATTGTCAAATAAAATCAGTTTAGGATTTATAGGTGGGAAATGGGTATTACTGTTCTCCAGACAGAAAACCTCAAAGACCACTTCCACAGCAGAATACAGTTATTGTCCTACAGCAATCCTGTCCTACAAGCAATCTGTACTGAATAAAAGCACAAATGCTTCTACATAAGGCAAACAAAGCCAACAAAAGAAAAATAAGAAAAAGAAAAAGAAGAAAAAGAAAAAGAAAAAGAAAAAGAAAAAGAAAAAGAAAAAGAAAAAGAAAAAGAAAAAGAAAAAGAAAAAGAAAAAGAAAAAGAAAAAGAAAAAGAAAAAGAAAAAGAAAAAGAAAAAGAAAAAGAAAAAGAAAAAGAAAAAGAAAAAGAAAAAGAAAAAGAAAAAGAAAAAGAAAAAGAAAAAGAAAAAAGAAAAAGAAAAAAGAAAAAGAAAGAAAAAAAAGTCTGTCCACTTACTCAAGTGAAATGGCATCTATGTCAAAAGGAGGCTTTACTTCAATCCCAGTTAATGTGCAAATATTTATAAAACATTGCATGAATTAAAAATATTTTGTAGATAACTTACAAAAACAAACAAACAAACAACAACCAAAAAAAAAAAACAACATGCCTGACACTGGTCATGTATATTCTCCATAAATCACAGATTTTCAAGAGAAATACAAAAGAATGAATTATGATTTTCATTCTCTGGTCATATTGCTTTCTGTCTTAAAACTCATATATAGCTCGACTTCTACACCTGGAACCTCAAAATCAAGAGATTTTTAATACAAGGTTGTTGTGATCTGTATGGAAAATGTTAGAGTATCTTGGATACAAAATAAGTTAGCTATTTCTTTCCATCTACAATCCTCCTGTTTGACAGGGTCCCTCCATATGGCTTGAAATATTTTCAAACTCATTGGATGAATTCCTACTGTTGTTCAAATCAATGAGTTCTACCATTGTAATAAACACATACATAGGTTTCAAGTAGTGGTATAAAATCCTCTAAAAGGGATGCATGCAGCTTCTATATGAGTTTGGAAGTGTACCCTTCCCTTGTCCTTTCCTTTCTTTCTTTGCTGAAGAAACATGAAACAGAAAGCAAAACTGCGCCATACAACCTCAACTGAGGAGATGTACTGCTATCTCCAGACTCTACTTTGGCTCATTTCTGAAGAAAACAAAAACAAAACAAACAAAAAACAAACAAACAAGCAAGCAAAGAAGCAAAAAAAAACATGCAAATGACTTCCCAGTGTATCATGGACAAATGAATGAACATATTCATTACGGATTCACATTTTTATCTATTTGCCCTAGCACCAAGCAGTTACAAAAAATCAAATCTGATCCAACATTTTTCATACACTCAGAGTCCATCATGATAACTTTTCCTCCCAAGTTTGACAGTCTGGCACTTCTGTATTTCAGCGAGGCACTTCTGTATTTCAGCAGTTGTTTTTTAAACCCATGCTGAATTACAAGGATTCAACTGAAGCAGAGTTTCTTATAACCTTTACTCCTGTTCAGCTGCTGCATCAGAAATATTTCATTTCAGATATTCAGCTTTTTGATTGGCATTGCAATATTCTGGACATGTATCCAGTAATTCTTGTATTGACAAAGCATACTGAGCTCTGCCATGGGTCTTATTTTGAATACAAGCTATATTTACTCCCCAAAATAACGGTCAATGAAGGTTAATAAAGCTGCAAGGTTAATGTCAAACAAACAAACAAACAAACAAAAACCTTCTTGAAGATTATTTTGGAAAATCTCCTCTCCTGCAAAGAGGAAGATGCTTAGAGCTTTTCAGTATTAATGCATTCAGACTAACTGTTAAAGGGCAGTTGCTGTGTCTTGATTTGTGAAGAAATTTAATGTATTTGAAAGAACATGGCATGTACCTTGGAGAACTGAAACAGGAGGAGCTGTTGATCACTAAGTCAATTAAAAAGAGCTTCTCCCAGAATTTCCTCTTTTCTTTAGCATGAGGATTTAATTCATCCTTGGTTTTAGTTGTGGGAAGGGGACTTGGCTGAGCAGCTCTCCCTGCCTGCGGAGACCAAAGGAAGTAAGTTGTTGCTTGTTCTTGACTGTGGAGGCTTTGGGGAGAGGGGGCATGTAGGACTCCCTCATGGATTAGTCTTGCTTTTATGAGTGTTGAATCCAGGAATTTTTATTTATTTTATATATATATTTAAATATATAAAGAATATATATACATATGTAAGTATATATATATATATATTTTACTGAGCCTATGGAAGTAGAAAGGAATACACTGCTGTCTGCTTTTAATTTTATGTAGAGAGATGATTCTTTGCAGAATCTAGGATATTAAAAGTTGCCGTAAAGCTGGCAGAAACAAAGTATAAAAAAAATATAAAAAAGAAATAGTTTTTGTACTAGAAATGGTTCCATTGCCATAATAATGGTGAAAGGAAAAAGAGATTCAGACATAGAGATATTTGGAGTAGTTTTTATTTGTTTATTTTTGTTGACCCTGCAAGCATACAATTTCTGTGAGACACACTGTTGTAGTTTAACCCGGCCGGCAGCTAAACACCACACAGCCGTTTGCTCACCCTCCTCCCTCCCTCTCTGGGATGGGGGAGAGAAACGGGAAAGTGAAGCCTGTGAGTTGAGATAAAGACAGTTTATTAAGACAGGGAAATTAATAATAATAACAATAATAATAATAACAATAATAATAATAATAATAATAGTATTAATAATAAAAATGTGTACGAAACAAGTGATGCACAATGCAATTGCTCACCACCCGCTGACCAATGCCCAGCCTATCCCCGAGCAGCCGGCCCCCCACCCCGGCCAGCCACCCCTATATATTGTTTAGCATGACGTCAGATGGTATGGAATACCCCTTTGGCCAGTTTGGGTCAGCTGTCCTGGATCTGTCCCCTCCCAGCTCCTGCTGCACCCCTAGCCTGCTCGCTGGCAGGACAGAGCGAGAAGCTGAAAAGTCCTTGGCTTGGTGTAAACACTGCTCTGCAACAATTAAAACATCAGCATGTTATCAGCGCTCTTCTCATCCTAATCCAAACCATAGCACCCTACCAGCTACTAGGAGGAAAATTAACTCTGTCCTAACTGAAACCAGGACACACACAATATACAGAATTCTGTCTTTCACAAGTCCTAGAGCAGTGAGAGCTGGCTGTAAAAGCACAGTACGCAAATGAAGGGAAGTCTTCAGAGACAAGCTACTTAAATAATTAAAATAGTTGGCATGGTAGAGAAATGAGTTCTGTTGCTATTTGACATTAATTTTTAATCTATTCAAATAAATTGGTCATTTGAAAGAAATAACTTTGAAAAAATTAAAGAAGCAGACTTTATAAAAATTGTCATCGTTAAGGAGTTATTAAATTTATGAATGGTTCTCATAATTATAACCATGCAAAAAAGGAAATGCTACAAGGTGATGAAATGAGTAGACTCTCAAAATGGATGACAGAGGTATATGATCCTGGCAAAGGTATTTTACAACGTGCAAGAGTCTCATAGGGACTTTCATGCTATGTATGTACATTTTTACTAGTATAACTATAAGAAACGATGTATTATCAATATTAGACTGCATTCTTTTCAATATTTTTATAAACGATCTGGATGTAGGAATAGAAGGTATTTTGAGCAAGTTTGCTGATGACACCAAACTTGGAGGAGTTGTGGACTCGAATGAGGGTGGAAAGGCCTTGCAGAGGGATCTGGATAGGTTAGAGAGCTGGGCGATCACCAACCGCATGAAGTTCAATAAGAGCAAGTGCCGGGTCCTGCACCTGGGACGGGGAAACCCTGGCTGCACGTACAGACTGGGCGATGAGACGCTAGAGAGCAGCCTAGAAGAGAGGGATCTGGGGGTCGTGGTTGACAGCAAGTTGAATATGAGCCAGCAGTGTGCCCTGGCGGCCAGGAGGGCCAACCGTGTCCTGGGGTGCATCAAGCACGGCATCGCTAGTAGGTCAAGGGAGGTGATTGTCCCGCTCTACTCTGCGCTGGTGCGGCCTCACCTCGAGTACTGTGTGCAGTTCTGGGCACCACAGTATAAAAAGGACATGAAACTGTTGGAGAGTGTCCAGAGGAGGGCTACAAAGATGGTGAAAGGCCTGGAGGGGAAGACGTACGAGGAACGGCTGAGGTCACTGGGCCTGTTCAGCCTGGAGAAGAGGAGGCTGAGGGGAGACCTCATCACAGTCTACAACTTCCTCGTAAGGGGGTGTCGAGAGGCAGGAGACCTTTTCTCCATTAACACCAGTGACAGGACCCGCGGGAACGGGGTTAAGCTGAGGCAGGGGAAATTTAGGCTCGACATCAGGAGGGGGTTCTTCACAGAGAGGGTGGTTGCACACTGGAACAGGCTCCCCAGGGAAGTGGTCGCTGCACCGAGCCTGTCTGAATTTAAGAAGAGATTGGACTGTGCACTTAGTCACATGGTCTGAACTTTTGGGTAGACCTGTGCGGTATCAAGAGTTGGACTTGATGATCCTTAAGGGTCCCTTCCAACTCAGGATATTCTATGATTCTATGATTCTATGATTCAATTACCTCCAGTATCTAAGGATGTGGAGAAATATGTTTCTGTGTGTAGCAAAGCAGTAATGTCCAGTTTCTTTCAGGCTAGATGTGATGTTAGTTAGTTTAGAATTGTTAGTTAGTTTAGAATTGGATTGAGCCTTATTGCAAGTATTAGGATGTCCACCCACCTTGTCTAAATAACTCACTGAGAACGTGACATAGCTGGTCAGAACTGTTTTAGATATTTGTACC
The DNA here is from genome assembly GCF_964211835.1 of Anser anser. Classification (NCBI taxonomy): domain Eukaryota; kingdom Metazoa; phylum Chordata; class Aves; order Anseriformes; family Anatidae; genus Anser; species Anser anser. The sequence continues at coordinate 12,506,488 of NC_139722.1, read as the reverse complement.
TGATTGCATTGTGCCATATCTGCAGACTTGAAATGTGAAAGAAAAGAAGCAGTACATTATTATAGTATTGTATTAAGGGCATTTTACTGTGAATAAGTAGAGATAACAATTCAGAGGCTTGATGGAGGGAAAAGAACTTGATAGATATTTTTTTTTTCTTTCTGTGAACAATGTAAAAATTTACATCATTCTTCCCACCCCTACATAAGGAAGAGATCATCCTGAAATTGAAAATGAGAAAAAAAAAAATTTGGATTAAGAATATGAGGCAGCACCAACACAGAGGAGCTGCAGCACAACTATGTTAGAATTTCTTTCTGCTGCACCCAAAGGAAACAACTTCATATGTTAACCCACAGTATTTAGAAACAAAACAAAACACACACACACACACACACACACACACACACAAAAGACCATGAAGAATCTCCTAAGGTAACTTATTTATTTGTAGTTGTTTGGGGACTTGCATAAATTTTACATCTTATAGAAAAGCCTGTGCTGTAGCCTTGTTTTGTGCTGTTAATATACAAGTAATAAGTTCTCATGAAAACCGTTACAACTTGCACTGGCAATTCCTATCACGAAACATACTGAGGACATAAATAATGAATACAGAAATACATACTACCTATGCAATTATGCTTCTCTTTCATGCAATCACTCTTTGCCCATTTGATATACTTCATAATCTTGCTTGTTGCTAAGGCAGCTTTTCTGACAGTTAAGAATTTCTCACTTTCATATTTAAAGGCCATTCTTATATTTCCCATGGAACTAATATAAAGATAGAGTATGGGTGACAACTAAGGTTGACAAAGAGGTGATATGACATGTTCAAAAACTGCGAGGTTTCCTGGGTCTGAAGTTTCATTAGGGAAATTTGGATAGTGAAATACTTCGGTTACAAAAGTACCATATAATTTCATCACAATTTTATAATGTAGCAAATTAATTTGGCCTGGTAATTACCGCATAGGAATTGGGAATCAGGAATTATCTGTTCATTTGTTTGTTTTTATCTATATCACTGACTCTGTTACATTAAGATAAGTAGTTTAAACTGTGTACTGTTTCTCTATGTAAAATATTACCATGTTTCACAGCAGTGTTGCACAACTTAAGCACTGTCTGTAACATGTCATATATCCCTTATCTAACTGATAATGCAGAAAAGAGAAGTGCTTATATGATGTGCTAAGAAATTAATTAGTATATTCACCTTGTTACACAAGGCAGAGCATTGCCTTTGTAAATAGTTTCTCCATTCCTTCAATACCTACTCAAGTGATATCATTCTTTCTCCCTTCAGCTATGTTTTAAATAATAATGTATTTTATAATGTTAATATTTATAAATGAAATATGTGACCACTTTTTTATTGAATATTTCAAACATCTTCAGAATTATCTAAGTATTTCTATGGACCTTAAAACTTCCAGTATTTCATCATCAAGACTGTAAATCATGTTATCTTTCCTCAAAAAAACATTTGCACTGTAGTTGCCAGAGTGGAAGAATCACTACCTCAGTGATTGATATGAATGACATTTTAATCTTATCTTCATAACTGATAATTCAAAGACCAGGACATTTCCAAACAAGCAACAATACAACAAACTGCAGAAGAGATAAGGCCCTATCTTCATATTTAATAAGGTGACTACTTTTTTTGTTCATCTCTCATGTTGCTTTAACTTTTAAAAGATCTAGCATTTTTTCTCATTGAAAATGGGAAACCACTCAGAGAACTTTAATGACAAAAAATTATGGCATCATTTTTTAATAAGATACCTTAGAAAAATTACATTCAATATAAGGTTATTAAAGCTAAGTACAATGCATAATCCTTTTAAAATGTATAGCATTTTCTTTTCTCATATCACTCATTCAGCAAGTGCCTTATAAAGCTAATTACCACCTAATTTATTGTAGACTGAATAGCAGGAAATCACTGCTCTCCTATGTCGTATAACAGCTAATCCATTAAGTGCACAGTAGGATATGAGGCCATCAAGAGCATCTCCCTGAGAAATGATCTATATCTTCCAAAGGAAGGCAAGAGGCTGACTGTGCAGAGGTGTGTTCTAATCAAGTTACAAATGCCTGTTGCACTAATCTTCACCAAAATACATTTATGGTGCTGCAGAGCTGTAAAAGAGAATTATGCCATTAGAGACAGACAAATTTGCTTCCTTTTCCCTTGTGCTGCCATGCATGTTAACCACAGACCTGGAGATAGACCTTAGCACAGAGGAAGAATCCAGGCAGTTTATTTATTGATTTGATAAATTCATCTGTCAGTACTCTTTGCTGTGCATTCTGAGCTCAAGCTGTAGTCTTTCTGTTGCAGGTGGTTTTTATAAAATCTCTGTCTTTTATCCAGCTATCCATTTCCTAGAAGTTATAGGAAATGAACTATCCTTGAGAACTATGTGGGGTTTTTTGGTTTGTTTGTTTTTACAGTGGCTGAGAGGTTTAGAAATCATTTAGAACACAACCATATACACAGTCAGCATGATCATATAAAATTTCTGTAGGAAACCAATCTCAAAATAGAAATAAATATGGAGGATAAATTGTTATGGTAAATGATAAAACAGCCTCAATTCTCTGTTGCACAAGTTCATGGGGATCTTGACATAAGACAACTGTGCAGAAATACTCCTACTCTGGACTGAATCTACAGGAAGATTGAAATCTTTTCATGATTCAGGGTTTTATTATACCTGAATAATGGCATCCCCTGTTATTTTCACAGGTATTTATATACTTGATATCTATTATAAAATGACGATATTGGATATATATGTAGATATCATTTTCTTGTCTTTTTTTTAAAAAAAAAAAATTATTATTGGAATTTACTACAACCATTGCTTCCACTGGTGTGAGAATGAGAGGAAAGAATTGTAACTTCAATAATATTAAATCATCACTGCGGGCCACAGACTTCATCTTTTCCCACCTCTGAGACCTATGAAACAAGGAAGAAGAAATGATACTGAGGACATTGTACAAACGCCTCTTGAACACTGACAGGCATGGGGTATCAGCCTTTAAGATGCTTGTTACAGTTTTTGACCACCCTCATGGCAAAGACATTTTCCTAATGCCCATTCTGATCCTCCCCTAGCACATCTTTGTGCCGTTGCCATGTGTCCTAACATTGGTTACCAGGGAGAGGAGACCAACACCTCTCTCTCCACTTCACCTCCTCAGGAATCTGTAGAGAGCAATGAGGTTGCCTCTTGGCACACTTTTCTCCAGACTGGAAAACCCACATATCTTCAGCTTTCCCTCATAAGACATGTCTTCCAGCACCTTAACCACCCATGCTGCCCTTGTCTGGACATGTTCAAGTATCTTAATACCCTTTTTGTATTGTGGAGCCCAGAACTGCACACAGCATTTGAGATGAGGCCACACAAATGCTAGAGAGGTCAGCATAGAGTGGTTTCTCACCTCCACTTCCCCTGCTCTGACATGGGTTCTCCACAGGTTGCAGTCCTACAGGAAACCTGCTGCACCATGGGTTCTCCATGGACTGCAGGGAATATCTGCTCCAGTGCCTGGAACTCCTCCTCCTCCTTCTCTGATCTTGGTGTTCCCTCTGCTGTTTCTCACACTTTTTTTTTTTTTTCCCCACTGCTTTTCTCTCTGTCCAGTGCTTTTTGCCCTTTCTTAAATACTCTTTTTTTTTCTTTCTTTCTTTTTTTTTTTTTTTTTTTTTTTCACAGAAGTACCACCAGCCATTACAATGGGCGCAGCTTTTTCATGTATAGGTCCCTTGCAGCTGAATAGCTGGAAAGCTGACTGGCAGAAGTAGCTGACCTCCTCCACAGAGGAGGCCTTCCTTGCAGCCCCACCACTGCTGAAACTTTGCTGTGTACACTCATAAGTTTCATCAAGTAATTTATGGATGAATGGTGATTATAGACTGTTCACTTTGAATCTTTTACTTATTTGGCATGTTACTGAATTTTATTTCGGTCATTTAAACCCCTGTTCATAGGCAGCTATAACAACTTGAAAATTTCCAACATATTTAAGATAATCATATGTGGCTAGCAGATATTCCACAATGCAAAACATTACTGTGCACAGACTGATGAGAAGAAAATAGTAAACAGTAGGATTTTCAGAGTATGTTACAAGACTGTAATGTATTCTCTTCATGTATCATGGGAAAGCTTGGTGGTTTCCCAGGATGCATGGAGAAAATACATAGAGATAAGTTAAGGAGGGAGAAGAGCCATAGCAAGGATATATTAGGTACAGGAATAAACAGTCTTGTAATCCATTGATGATGTAGCTAATATGCTACACTAAAGTGTTAACACTACATATGTGATAAAAAATATCTAGTAATAGCTAGGAGAATTCTGGGAACACCAGAAACATAGAAACAAGCATGAAAACAAATGAAATAGATGATTTAACATACTGAATCTGGGCACTCTGCCTTCAACACAAGCAGACAAGGAACAGACATAATAGGAAATTATTCAGTGGGTCTTCTGTGTGGAATGTTTCTTCTTAAGCCTATGAAAAATACTTTATAACAGTGTTCTGAATAAAATATGGTTTATAAACTTCAAAGATTTTTTAGCAGCGTAACCACACGTGCTTTCTAAATCCTTCCTGAAAATACTCCAATGTAACAATTACTGGAATTTACTATTACCCTTCTATTTTCTGACAAACATGTACCATGTTTATACCATGTATTAAGTTCTTGTTGAGAAATTTTGTCTTTAACCATTCACATAAATAAATAAATAAATCCACAAGCACTACCTCCACCAACAACAAAACCACCTTGGTACTTTGAAAAAAGCACTAAATATATCATAGAATCATGGAATCATAGAAATGTTTGGGTTGGAAGGGACACAAAGATCATCTAATTCTAAACTCCCTGGCATAGGCAGGGCACCTCCCTAGACCAGGTTGCCCAAAGTACCATCCAGCCTGGCCTTGAACACTTCCAGGGATGGGGCATCCACATCTTCTCTGGGCAACCTGTTTCAGTGTCTCACTACCCTCACAGTAAAGAATTTCTTCCTAATGTCTAATATAAATCTACTCTCTTTTAGTTTAAAACTATTACTCCTTGTCCTATCGCTACAAAGTGTCCCTCTCCAGCTTTCTTGTAGGCCTTGTTTAGGTACTGGAATGCTGCTATAGGGTCTCCCTGGAGCCCTCTCTTCTCCAGGCTGAACAACCCCAATTCCCTCAGACTGTCTTCATAGGAGAGGTGCTCCAGCCCCTTAATCATCTTTGTGGCCCACCTCTGGACTTGTTCTAATACTTCCATGTCTTTCTCGTGCTGGGGGCCCCAGAGCTCAATGCAGTGCTCCAGGTGGGGTCTCACAAGAGCAGAGAAGAGGGGAAGAATGAACTTCCTTGACTGCTACTTGACTTCCTTGACTGCAACTGCTACACTTCTTTTGATGCAGTCCAGGATATGGTTGGCTTTCTTGGTTGCAAGCTCACATTGGCAGCTCATGTTGAGCTTCTCATCCACCAATACACTCAGGTCCTTCTCCTTAGGGCTGTTCTCAATCCATTCTCCATCCAGCCTGTATTTTTGCTTAGGAATGCCCCAACCCATGTGCAGGACCTTCCACTTTGGCCTTATTGAACTTCATGAGGTTCACATAGGCTCACATTTCAAGCCTGTCCAGGTCCCTCTGGATGGCATCCCTTCTCTCCAGCATCTTGACCACAACACACAGCTTGGTGCCGTTGGCAAAGTTGCTGAGGGTGCATTCCATCCCACTGTCCATGTCACTGACAAAGATGTCAGCAGCACGAGTCCCTGTACTGACCCCTAAGGAATACCACTCATTACTGATCTCCACTTGAACACCAAGCTGTTGACCACAACTCTTTGAGTGGGACCATCCAGCCAATTCCTTACTTGCCAAGTGGTCCATCCATCAAATCTATGTCTCTCCAATTTAGAGACGAGGGCATCATGGGGGATGTTGTCAAATGCTTTGCAGAAGTCCAGGTAAATGATGTCAATTGATCTTCCCCTCTCCACCAATGCTGTAACCCCACTGTAGAAGGCCACTGGATTTGTCAGGCAAGATCTGCCCTTAGTGAAGCCATGTTGGTTGTCACCAATCTTCTCCTTACTTTCCATGTGCCTTAACATAGAGTTTCCAGGAGGATCTTGCTGGGTGCAGCAGTGAGACTGACTGGCCAGTAGTTCACTGAGTCTTCATTTATTCCCTTTTTAAAAATGCGGGTTATGTTTCCCCTCTTCCAGCCTGGGGAACCTTCATAAGACAGACTCAACTTTTCAAATTTGATGGATAGTGGTTTAGCAACTACATCTGCCAGTTGCCTCAGGACCTATGAATACATCTCATCAGGTGAAGTCTCATAGTATTCAGTGGTATTGCACAGTATTCAGTGGTAATGCAACTGTTTAGTATTTATTTTTAACTTCAAGTTTCAAGATCTTGTCTTAAAATTCAATAAAGAATAATGTTCTGTTTTCCTCGTATTTATCTTAATGAATTTATCTTAATTTTTTCAACCAGAAGTATTATGGATACAATGTTCATGAGTAGCCTTTTGTTTCTTCTTTGGCATTTCACTCACCCTGAATAATAGACCGCAAAGTTTCACTTCTGAGAGGAAGGTTGCGTTATTTTCACTTGTTTGATTACTCAACATAATTTACAAAACGGAACCACTTTTCTACAATAGAAAGCTTCAGAGTACCTTCAGTTCCCATTTTGCTTCCAAAATTTGCTGACTGCAGACCCCTAAAACAATATTTTGGCTTCAGTGTCTTTCTCAGGTAATAAAAATGGAAATAATTTTGAATTTCTGAACTGAAGGCAATTAGTTCTGTTCTGCAATACAGATAGGCAGATTAACCAGTTTAAATCCTTTTGTCACACTGATGCATATCACTATGATCAGTCAGCAGAAATCATTCTTGAGGCAGAACAATAACCCATATAAAATAATCATCTCTAAAGGGAAGGAATGAAGTTATGTATCATCAGTATGGCCACTGAAGAGTTTACTACAAAACCTTAGTAGACATCAAAAAACGTATTAAAAAATTCAAAGTAAAACATTATGCTAGGAAGAGACTGATTGCTCAGCAAAAGATCTGAAAAAACAACCTTCTTTTTAATAGGTAGGAAATAAAAATGTTGAAAGGGGAGATGTAAAGTATTTGTATAGTATAATATCCTTGCTGTGGACATTTGCAGAAGTTGAAGTTTCGTAACCAATCTTGTTTAGCAGGTACAGCTGCATAAGCTGAATCTGTAAGAGACAAATATAGAAGTGAGTTTGATAAAATAGAAACCCCCAGCAAAAATTCAAATGTAGTGAAAAAGTACAATCTAACTTCCTCTCAAAGAAAAGTCAGATACCAGATGAAAACATATTAAATTCTTTGTTTACATTTCCAGAAATATATAAAAAGCAATCTAATTTCTTATAAAGATGCATTTTTGTATCGTGATGGTCTAAGAAAATAAGTGAAGCAAAGCTATTTCTGTTTTTACCTCTTCCCATAGCTTCTCTAAGCCTCTGCAGCAACTGAGGTTAACACAAGAAACTTACCATGAATCATACCACCTTCACATCTCCTACATGTGTAGGAGATTTTAGTCTTTACTCTGGTTTTCAAAGTGCTGTACATATATACTCATATAAAAAATTGGTGGTGGGGGTTTACTATAAAGATCTAATTAAGAAAATATTGTTATTGTTATCATTGTAGTTTAACCTGGAAGGCAAATAAGCACCACATAGCTATTCACTCACTCCCCTCTTCTCAGTAGGATGGGTAAGAGAAATGGAAAAAAAAAAAAAAAAGTAGAACTCACGAGTTGAGATAAAGGCAGCTTAATAGCACAGAAAAGAAAGAGATGATGGTGATGATAATAATAATAACACAAAAACAAGTGATGAACAATGCAATTGCTTACCACCTGCCAACCAATGCCCAGTCCATTCCTGAGCAGTGGTAGTTCATCAGTGGTAGTTCATCAGGTGTTTGATATAATAAGTGCAAAAAAGTTGTGAGGAAGGGGCTATATAGGGGTTGAAATTAAATTGCAATATTATACTTGAAGATTGTCCAGCATTAATCAGTGGTATGAAGAACTGATATCAGAATCCACTAGAGGAAAGTTCTCAGTTACAAAATTTAGGACAAGAAGGAATGGCTTCAAGTTGTGACAGGGGAGATTCAGGTTGGAAATTAGGAGACATTTCTTCTCAGAAATGGTAGTCAGGCATTGGAACAGGTTGCCCAGGGCCGTGGCAGAGTCACCATCCCTAGTGGTGTTCAAGAAAAGGTTCTACATGGTGCTTAGGGACATGGTTTAGTTGGTGACATTGGTAGTAGGGTGATGGTTGGACTAGATGATCTTGAAGGTCATTTGCAACCTTAATGATTCTATGAAAATGTAAAAGTATAAGAAGAAGCCTATATGTTTGACTGCATCTATTGGTTCATCACATATCAGCCACATATGTACATTCCTATTCTTTCCTTTGTATGTTGTAGAACTGAATTTCAACCTTAGCAATGAGCACTGACTAATTAAATCAGTCATTTCATTGTCTTATTCAAGGGATCCATCGCACATGGTTTCCCAACAAGCTGTTTTTGGTTGCTGGCAGTCCTTTCTGATTTTGTTTGTGTATACATGTCAGGGATTGATTAATAGTGATGGGTCCTAACAATGAGTGGGAGAAACAAAACTCACTGGATGCCCTAGGTAGAGCTGTTGTGAACAGGATATCAGGAGCAGATAACTCATCAGTTTCCCACATCACTCACACCTTTCTGCTCTTAAAATCCTCCTGTAAGCTAGTACAGCAGACTGGACAAGTGACCTTGCCAACATCACAATGCTCCCAAGTTCTCCAGCTACCAATGTTTCTGGAGAACATCCACTCAGCTGTAGATATCCACATGTTCTGTGGTACTTCAGCACCACATGTTCAATATGTATAATATTCAAAGATGTGATAAGTAATGTTGGTAAACTGTTAAAAAACTAAGATGAGAATTTGAGCAAATAGAAATGCCTACAGAGATACATAATTACTCAGTTTCATTGTAAGAAATGTGACCTGATTTTATATTCTAGATCTGAAAGGAAAAGCTGAGGAAAACGATAGAAATCCTGTGTTTCAGGATGTTCATTAGAGATGAATCTCAAAAGAACCACTAAGTTTTTGATGAAAACTTAATTGATCATGGAAACAAAGCATTATTTTTCATCTTCATGCATTTTACATCCACATCTATGCCATACAGTTTATTTTATAAAATTCTTATTATTTTTTTGCAAGATTGTTCAGCCTCAGGAAAAAAAAATCAGCTGATAATTGCAAATAGGAATGAAATCTGGCTTTATGTATAAAAAAGTGAGGCCGATGTGAAAAACGAACAAACAACAACAAACAGCTGAGTAGGACTGTTCCTAGTCTAAAACATTTTGTCTTCATTGCATCTCATTTTATACACATTTCTTTTATCCAATGAGATTTACAAGACTGTAATCTGATGAGTATTTTCTGTTTTGACTTCATAACAGTTCACATTATTGTTATCAGTATTATAATGAAAAGATGGGAAGAAAGCTTTAGTAGTGATTTTTAAAAGACTAGACTTGAAACTATTTGCCATGTTAATTATGAACCATGATAATTTAATACTCAGTATTTTGATTTATTTTAGCATCCAATCTTCATTACCTTTCATGTAGAAACAAATTGACAAAGATCAGATCTATGTTCTTTATGTGCTTGCTGTTTCTTACTTTTTCTGAGGAATTTATGGTACATAAAAATGGAAAGAGCAACGTTTTTACCAAGTCTGAGGTTACACAAAGCTCTCTTTTAGTGAGTCATAGTAATCTGAAATGTGGTTGTATATTAGTAATTCCTCATTTTCCTTGATATGCACAAAAGCTCTCTGCTCTACTAGCAGGTATTGAATTTAAATGTACTGCCTTATAATTATCCTATGCCTAATTATGTGAACTCTATTATTTCTAGTGAACCAATGGGACTCCAACACCACCATTATTTCTCTATTTCCTTTTCTTAAAAATAACTCCTGAATATTGGATTCTTCCCATTCTCTGTCCTTCTACATGCATTTCTGAAAATATCTGACAATATGTGAACTATTTTAGACAGTTCTTTCCTACATTATAACTTCTCATAAAATTTTAGAAGAAAAGAGGCCATTCCTCACCACTGCACAATATACTTCATCAGATATTGTTCATAGTGATGCACTTATGTCTACACTTTGCTTTCACCTTCTTTTATCATGACGTTCCCTTCTCTTTTTAGCTTTCTAAAGAATTACACAAAGTGTTCTACCTCTATTTTAATATGTCTGTATATATATATAGAGAAAGTGTGAGTAAGAGAGAAAATTACAGAAAAATATCTTATTAAGCATTTCAGTTTTCTCCTTGGCATCTGTTATTTGCATTCTTTCCTTGGAAGGATATGTTCATCTAGCAGAATATGATTGATTAACTGAGCAGAAGGGAAATTTCGTGTGTGTCAGTCCTTGGAAATGCCATAGTGTGCATCTATTATGCTGCCGGTCTCTTCTCTCACACAGTTTGATGCAAAATACCAATATTTGTAGGAACATACCATCTTTTCTGTAGTTTCATCATTATCATTCTGGAAAATTAACTTTATTTCATGCAAAAGGTATTATAAGCCGAGGGAAAAAGACATACAAATTATTTTGAAAAAATATATAGAACTTTTGTGAGTTTCCTTCTATGTATCTATTTATGACAGCTTTTAAAATATTTTCTTACACATTTAGTATTCACTGAATAAGTGAGATGAAGTCTGTTTATTCTTAAATAGAATCAATATAACACAGGTTGCAACACTGCAAACTTCTTCAGCTAATCCAGGAGCATGAATCAGTCTCTGCATAATGATACGCATTCTTCAATATTTTTTTATGATTTTGATTTTTTTTATGATTTCATAAGAAAATTGTTACCAGTTATTACTCATTTATACTGTCAATGCATATTGTTTTCAGAGTAAGAGGTTTGAAAGCAAACTAAAAGTTTAAATGAATTATGAGTGTGTTATTTCCCATCTAATAAGATTTCACCATCTATCCTGTGTGGATGTGTGCTTAATCCCAATTTCCTTCAATCCTTCATTTAATATACCAGTATTATTGTTTATTGCCATTCTCCTATTTCAGTGTCGATAATCTCCTGGTATTAATACAGTCACATCTAAGTCAATATTATACAATCCATTGTACAAATAAACAACGAGAGATAAACACTATCAAAGGTAGTGTGGTCCTAATATCCAGAGTTTAACATGATCATTTCAATGGAAAAAAAAAAGGACAAATGAGATTTGCTTTCATTGAGTACCTCCACTTTCAATTCCTTCTGTTTTACAAAGTAAATGAAGAAACTTAAATGTAAATTTCTCTAACTCCTGAATTCCTTAGTCATATTTTTGGCAATGTTTTTATGATGGGCTGCGTTTACCTAGGGAGGATGGTAGGATCTGAGAATAAAGCCTTATTGCCTTCATCTTAGTCTATCAACTGTAAAGTCTGCAGCACTATAGTCATGCATTGCCAGAACTGCAGATTTTTCATATCACTGCATTGTAGATTTAACTTGTTTATATATACGCTGTTTTAAAATATAATTTTGCAACACAATTTTTTGGTGATTTAGGGTGGAATTCACTTTGCCTAATTTAAGCAGAGATAAAATTTCAATTAGTCATTGAGGCTCCCACACAAGACAGTGGAGAAAAAAGGGTACACCAGAAAATGATTTGTCTTAGTAATATTTTGTTTTAGTCATATATCTTAGAGTGGGATGAATTGCTTTCAAATGCACTTATCGCTCTTCACTGATCTGCTAGATCACTTGCTCATACTGTATGTCTTTCTAATCACTGGAATGAGGTGAAATAAATCCTACTTTCACTCAACATGGCAGAAAGTCAAGTTAATATTTCTGTACTTTAGAACCTCAACATTTCCTTCAGTCTCTGCAGTTAATATTTGTTATGCTTGAAAAATAGCTTTAGATGAAAACTGTAGACAATTAAACAAGTCACAGAAAACTCTTTGCTTGAATTTCGTGATGTCTGGACTTTTTGAGTTCAGCCTCCATTGGTATTTGTTTTATTTTCCTGAGTTCTCATAGAAACAAGTAGCAATGACATGTTTTATATGGATAGAATATTATTGTTACACCAATAAATCGTATTCCCAAAGTTCCTACAACTCACTGGTAGGTGAGTTGCATTTAATTAAATGCACTAAGCAGGACAGATCTGGTCCTTCATAGTTTGGACTGTTTTTGTAAGTAATGTATTCAGTGCTTTAAAACAACAGCGGCAACAACAAAATCACATACACATGAAATAAACTAACAAGAAAAAAAAAAAACACACCACCACCACCAACAAAAAAAAAACACACCACAATCTCAATTAAATATTGAGTTATGTAACTACTACAAAATGTTTTCAAGCTCACTACTTCTCACTACTCCCAGAAAAGGAAGAGTGGATAATTCTTTGATTTACTTTCCCTTCCATCTCATTCTGATCTCAAATAGGGCTTCTCACGAAAAGGTGGATCCACCTTCCTATTAGCTTCAGTGGGAGGTGGTAGTGGGTAGTATACCCAACCAAAGAGCAGATACAGTCTTGTATTATCATGGGTGAAATGTAACTAAGCAACAGCTCCCATTTCTCATCTCACTGGTATGCTATTGAATCCTAAGGAAAAAAAAAAAAAAAAAAAAAAACACTAACACAATTGCATGCATACATAACTGCTCTTACAAAAATAGCAAATAACAAGATGTTAGGGCTTTACAAGTCAGACAGTTTTAATTGAAAAACTTGTCAGATTGCTTCAAACTTGGATTAAACTCAAAATAAAAGGACTGAGACCCTAGGGAACTCAAAAACTTTGTTTCTGACAGAAAAATGCAAAGCTTCATCTCTCTCATAAAATCATATGCCACAGACAGAAGACTCTACTATCTCTCCCCCCCTGAAGTAGTCCTGCACGAAAATCTGCACTGAGACACAGACACAGATGTTAGAGTTATAGATCTCTTTATAACTGAGTTAAAAAACAAACAAACAATAAAAAGCTGTCTTGTATTATCAATTCATATAGTGCTGAAAAAGTAGTACTGCTTAGTGTATATTACTGCATAAGACCCTAAGTGTTACACTTACTCTGCTGATCAGCTGCAGTTAGTGCATACTTCTTTTCTGGTTCTTTAAGGAGACCCAACCACAATTGAGAGGATGAGATACAAAGTTCATGACCAACCAGGCTGTGAAATGTCTCAGTCAGGAGCCAGGACACTTTGCAGAAGGCACTTATCAAGTACCTAACAGGAAACATAGCAGGCAAAGTGAAAATCATAGACCATATAGATGTGATTAGCACTATTAACAGAGAATTCTTTGAGGTGTCTGGCTTGGTACCAAATGTTATTTAAATAATAATAATAATAATAATAATAAAAAGAACAAAACTATATAATGACAGCACACAACAAATATAACAAATAATAAATGATTAATTCAATAATGTGTTAAAAGGAGAAGGTTTTTGTTTGTTTGTTTTTTAGAAATCTCTTTCTAATCGTGTCCTGTAGTAGTCAGTTCTTCATTCCATATTTACCTGGTATCTCTATCAATGACCTGGAATAGAGTGGAAAAACACTTTTGCTAATGAGTTGGAGATGACACAGAGTCTGAGGCTGTAGTAGGCAATGAAGATAACAGATTACTGAAAAAGAACATCAGGATTAGATTTTTTTATTATTTATTGCTTACTTAATATAGGCAAATAGGATGTTTCTTTTAAAATGTTCACATGTGAAACCATTTATTTAAAGGATAGAAAACTATTCTGGAAAGAAAAGTCTCTTACAGAAGGACTTAAAAGTGCAGGGAACCAGGATTTAAATATGATCAGTCAGGACAATATTTGTGACTGAAAGAGACAGTGAGATCCATAGTAAGGATAAGGCATTTTCCTTGATGTGGATACCAATGAGTAAAATAGATGTACTCCTTTCATGGGCAGTGAAAATTGGAATCGAGTTTAGGAGAGAGCAATGCAGATGAGATGCCAGTGTGATAAACTGAGACTCAGGCGACATCTGCATTGGCAAGTAGTGCTATGTAATCAGTAGTAGTGAGTCTACAGAGCAAATCAGCTGGTGCTCGGTGCCAAATGTTCTCACAACACATGGATGGGAATTTTACATAAGACTACTTCTAGACTGGTCCTGCTGTCCCAGGATGCCACAGGATCACATTAAAGAGTCTCCTGAAGTGCATATTCAACCAGATTTATGTTTCTCTAGGGTCTAGACTGTGCAATTTGCAACTGTGTCATGAAGAGATGATAGGAGTGATAACTGGGGTTGACAGGAGATTAACTTCAAAAAGAGCACTAGATCTCAGTAAAAACACAGTCAGGGCATTTAGAGAAACAAAGATACAAAATAGGATGATGTAATTGTAAGTAATTGCTTATGATGGGTCATTTGAAAGTAGAAGTTTCTATTGTGTTGTTCACTGTGATGTTTCCAATGATGTTCACAGAGGTACTGTGAGATTTTCAGTGGCTGGAAATTCAAACTAAAAAGGCTTAAGTCTGAAAGAACAGGTCTGTATTACCTGTGTATATAAATGACATAAACATCAGTTTCACAACTTCTGCAGTGGAAGGTGCGAACCTCTACCACTTGAAATATTTTAACCAGGATTTTCTTAGAAGATATGCATTTGGTTTGGTGACTGAAGGTTCATCTCCACAGAGAAGAGCACAGATACACATGGAGAAATCAAAATAATCAGGGTTGTCACAGGAGGGTGACCAGCCACATGAGCCAAGGTCAATACCCATCATTCTAAGCTAAAAGCTCTTATAGGTGGAGGGCCCTTATTCCCTACAGAGTATGACTTATTATGGGATGCTCATTAAAATCCATTTCTAACTTTTTTCTTGGGTGAAGGACTCATGTAGGTATGTATGCGTGTGTATATGGGGATCTGGTTGTCAGCAACAGTAGTCAGACCAAAAGTCACAGGAACACACGAGTCTGAAATATCACTAATGGGCCCTCACCCTCATTAGCCAGAGTGGAGAACAAGATAAGGCCATTGGTGCCTTCTGTGTTTGCAAAACTGTTTCTCTATATGCTGAGCTGTGTGGCTAAGTATATATATATATATATGCATATACCTATGTATGTATATATGTGCTATATACATCTGTTTGCATGTGTGGCTGTTGCAAATACAAGCCTACCCTCACTAATGGTTGGACCTGGGAGCATAAATCCTCATCTCTATCAGACATAACATGTAAGTGGTAGTATGTAATAGTTTAAAAAATAATTAAATTTGATTGAGATCTATGACCTGTACAATATAAGATGAAAAATTAGAAAATTGGAGTGTTGTCTTCTAACCCATAATTTAAGGACACGTGAAGAGAATGATCCTATTATTGTCTTTACTCCAGCTCAGGCTTGATGCCACAGGTTTCAATAAAAAATACCAAGAAACAGCAGGTCAGAAATGAATATGGGAATTCAGATACACAGGTTAGTGTTTCAAAGGGAGCTTAGTTTGATGTGATCTGATGACGCTTATGCAAACAAATGCTATACAAATCCTTTTAGTCCTTTCTTTCTTCCCCTTCTTCTTTCCCTCCCTACTTCCATCCCTTACTTCTTTCCTTTTCACTTTCCCCCTCTGTCAACAGTAACCAAATAACGAATACATAAGATCACTTTAGTTTGTTTTGAGAAGGGTAATTTCTTGTTACCACAAACTTTTAACATGTTCTTCTTCTTTTTTTTTTTTTTTTTTTCCTATAGTTTTCAGCAGATACAATTATCTACAGGTAATTTACATACTTACAATAATACAAATAGTTGTGACTACAATCATTTCTCAAGAAGAGCTAAAAATATTTTTGTTTATTTCTAACCTGCCCATGAGCATAACGTAGCATTTTGTTAAATATCAATGTTAACATTTTTCAAAGATCCACTGGAGTGAACAAGAAACTCACATATTTGTCAAAGATAGGAATAATTTTCAGGACTCAGAATATTTAGTTTACAAAATTACCATAACATGACATATATATATACATATATATATATATAACAATTAACAACCACAAAGAAAACAAACAAACAAAACTGACAAAACAGACTTTTTTATTTAAAACTTTATTTTTGAGCATTTGAGCATTTTATATTAAAATTGCTTTGGTTGTTCTGTTTCACATAAGTTCAAAGTACATTGAAAGTACATTGACAAAATTATTTCAACATTTGGTCACATTAACTAGTCATATCCCATAGTGTTGACTGCATTTGCAGTCTCGTTGTAGATACAAAATCATGAGTTTGGCTTCCTATCTTAAGAATCTTTTTGCACAGTTTTATGATTTATATTCTAATCTGAAAGTCAGAGATCTAAATTTATTTTTACACAAATCATAATGAGGGACAAAGCTAGGGACTGGTAGAGAGAAGATAGATTAACCAAACTAAAACAGAATAATGAGGTTAGAAAAATGGAAATGAAAAGTTTATCCAACATAAAACATCCAATTGGCCCAGCTAAACATGACAAGTAATACTTTGTTTGCTTGGTTGGTTAGTGGTATTTATATAATTTTGAAGGAATACTGATGAAATCCCAGAAATCTAGAGATTTTACTCTGTTTTTTTCTGAATTTTGTAGTCATTTATGTGGTTCCTTCTGTATCTGAAAAGAAAGGTGCTGTAGGATGGAACTTTACTGAATGTAATGTAGAGTGATTGCTTGTCAGGGTTGTTGCTGGTATCATGGCACATCTCAGTTATTACTGCCATGAGGTACATTTTCATATGATTTTGAGAGTACTTGGAATTTTCCTCAAGAGAAAAAAAAATGGCCCATTATCACAGCTTCTGTTATTGAATCTGGCACTATTACTACTAAAATATTACCATCAAGATTTGTCTAAAATAGCATGAACAAAGGAAAAAAAAAATCTTTCAGTCATTTTAGGTGACTTATTTTGCCCAATGGTTTAGTATAGAGACTGTGACATAATGCCTGCATGCAATCTACTGAAAAAGAATTTTATCATCCCTTCCCCCACTATGGCCAGCTTATTTCTGGAGGCAGTACAGAAATGGCTGTGTAATATAGTCCTTAAGAACAGCTGCACCTCTCTTATGCCTTCTTCTTCCTTGGTGGCCTTTCCTGGCTACATCCTTACATAGGCATAAGAAGAATGTATCATTCTGTCTGTGGGGAGGAAATCTGTCACTTCTGAGTACCAAATTTTCTCTACAGTAGAGAAACAGTGAAGACAGAGTAAATCCACTTCGTGAAGACACTGAATGTACAAGGCTTGTACAGCACTGAATTGCTTTTTCATACATACATTAAGCCCACAGCATTTGTGAAAGTCATAGACCTATAGTGCACTTCTTGAAACCTCTTATTGCATATGCAAAGTGTATCCACCATTTGGTAGGAGAAAATATAGAATATCCAACTCTTTCATGAGACTGACTTATTACACAAGGCATATGAAAGCTAAGACACAGACAGTTGAAATAAGTAGAGCTCAAAATAACAGATATATTATCAAAAATTGGTATTTTAGGAGGAACCAGAAAATTCTTATTGTAATGCACTGCAAGTTGGAATTCTTATATTTGGGATGTCTCATTGAGGTGGAATGTTAATTGGATTGTATTTTTATCAGTGATGTTCTGCTACAACTTTTTTATTTAGGAATATTTCCAATAAATGTACACATTCCCAAGTCCCAATATATTCCTAGACAGTGGATCTGAACATGTGGCTGACTTACTAACAGAGCTCAGCAAGTTCATCAAACAAGCATAGGAGAAAGGTATTACTTGGCCAACCTTATATGGTAAAACGATTCATCACAGAACAGTTCTTGAAGAACTGCAGCCTATGGGAAACCACATAGGATCAGTTTGGGAATGACAGCATCCCATGGGAGGAATCCCACATTGGAGCAGGGGTAGAGAGTGACCGTGAAGGTGTGGCAGAGATAAACATCAGATAAAACTGAGCTAAATTTATGGAAAAGAGATTATTTTCCTATGATACAGAAAGATACATAGAAGTTTTGTGGCCCATTAAAATGAGCAAGACTTGACAGAGAACATCTTTGAGAATACAGTCCGAAGAGAAGCATGATGTGCATTTTAAGCCTGAATATATTCTTTCACCCAGAAAATATGATTTTTCTCCATTGGGAAATTATCTTGTTATAATAAAATTTAGCTTTGCTGTCGGAAAACCTTTTTACCACTTTATCACTCTTTTCTCTTTAAGAAAAAGATGCAGGCAGGTCTTCCTCAACTCTCTAGGGTGTTATCACAACCACGGAAAGAAATGACTAGTTCAACATAATGGGAGAGCTCAGGTTGGAATTTAACACAGTTCAATGAGCACAATGGGTATTCACTTGAGTTTCTGTAAAACATTTGCCCATTTATGTTTCCCAACAGGCATTGTTTTACAGACTTTATCCATATCTTTATGTTCGTGCCAATGGAAAGCAAAGCTGAGTAAAGTTAACTTTCCCGAACAGAAATGAAACAGAGGATAGTGTTAGTGCATGCTTTGTCTCAAGGAATTTTGAACCCATAAAATAAAAATATTTCTTACAGCAAATGGAAATATTGAAATTTTGCAAGCCAAATGGCACTCAGTAGATGTAAAAAGTAAAAGAATGTAAGTCTAGAACAAAGTCTTGAGATACTCTATTGAACTTAAAAAACTCAAATGAATTCAATGTGGGCCTTCTACTGCATCCAAAGTGACAAGTATTAACAGAGTGGCAGAAGCTCCCCAGATAAGTGACTCAATTATATCAGCATTACCATTAGCCACTCTTAATAAAACTAAAAAATGAACTAATGTAAGGATCAACCTGACAAAAGTGTCACTAAAGATCCTCCTAACTGAAGTTTAATTAAGATGGCATGAAGGAAAGCTAGACTCAAAACATTTTGTGAGTTTTTTTGATTTTTTTGAAACATTTGTTTCGATATTGCAAAGAAATAATGGCACCTGTTCACATGCAATCCTTTGTTGTTTGTTAGACAAGTAGAACACATTGAAACTGTCGAGATAGGATTAGTAACTGCATTGGGTTTACGTGGCAGGTTTTGGTAGCGGGGGCCTGCAGGGGTGGCTTCTGTGAGAAGAGTCCAGAAGCTGCCCCATGTTCGATAAGGGCCAATTTCAGCCAGCTCCAAAGGGACCTGCTGCTGGCCAGAGACAAGCCAAAAAATGATGTTGGTTGCACATCAGAGAGTAGATTTAAGGGGGAAAAAATGTAGTGCAACAGCAGCTGGGAGAGAGAGGAGTGAGAACCAGCCCTGCAGCCCCCAAGGCCAGTGCAGCAGGAGGGCAGGAGGGGCTCCACGTACGCAGCACAAGTTTCCCTGCGGCCTGTGGAGAGGCCCCGGGTGGAGCAGGCTGTCCCCCCTGCAGCCCATGGGTCCCACATGGAGCAGATCTCCATGCTGCAGCCCATGGAGGAGCCCCCGGTGGAGCAGGTGGATGTGGCCTGGAGGAGGCTGCGGCCCATGGAGAGCCCCCGCAGGAGCAGGCCCCGGGCCGGAGCTGCAGCCCGTGGAGAGGAGCCCACGCAGGAGCAGGGGTCTGGGGGGAGCTGCCGCCCGTGGGGGACCCGTGCTGGAGCAGTTTGCTCCTGGGGGATGGACCCCGTGGTACGGAGCCCTGTGGGAGCAGTTCTTGAAGAGCTGCTGCCTGTGGGCAGCCCATGCAGGATCAGTTCAGCAAGGATGGCATCCTGTGGGAGGGACCCCATGTGGATCAGGGGCAGAAAGTGACCGTGAAGAAGTAGCAGAGATGAAGTGTTAGGGACCGGCCGCAGCCCCCATTCCCCATTCCCCTGCACCTCTTGGGGTGCTGGGGGTAGGGGGGAGTGTAAGGTGTAGAAGATGATGGATGGTGGAAAGGTGTTTTTAGTTTGCTTTTAGTTTTCCACTGCTCTACCTTGTTAGTAATAGGCAATAAATTATTTTAATCTTCCTGTGTTGAGTCTGTTTCACCCATGATGATAATTGTTGAGTTATCTCCCTGTCCTTATCTCAATCTGTGAGCCTTTTTATTATTTTTATTTTATTTTATTTCATTTCATTTCATTTCATTTCATTTCATTTCATTTCATTTCATTTCATTTCATTTCATTTCATTTCATTTCATTTCATTGTCCCCAACATATTTTCTCCCTTTTTTTCTTTGAGGATGAGTAAGAGAGTGACTGTGGTGGAGTTCAGCTGCCCAGCTGGGTAAAACCACAACAGTAACTGATGGTAGACTTTCATTTACAAGTTGATGATGCATTCTTCATGAGCAGGCAGTTATGTTTAATTCCATGACAGCGAAGAAGACATGTTCAAATACACCTGAAGAAGAATAATTTCTTCATGGTACTGAGGAAGCTGCATGAGGAGAATGGGATATTTCAAGGCAATGCATCCACAATGTTGACATGTTCATTTTTTCCAAGGAGAGGGTAGCTGGGTCTGTTGCTTGCTCATTTGCACTAACTCATGTAGACGGTGTTCTCCAAGCAGCATGCCATGGTGATGTCATTCCTTATTCCTCTTCTGGACCAGATATGATCCTGGCCATAACATCACCATTCTTAAAAAGGTTTTTATTCAGATGGAAAGCTAAGTGATGATGAGATTAGAAACACAAAGTGAATCCCCCCCAAAATAAAAGATTAATCTTAAATAGGAATAAGCTTAAATCTCTTGCTTAGCCCTTTAAATTCTGTGGGACGCTTTTAGAATTTTCCTGTTAACTTTCATGACCTAAATTTCTGGTTATATATGCAAGCTAAAGAAAAGATGTTTGGGGGAACTTTTGAAATTTAAGTGTGACTTTCCAGCTTCAAACACCTGAATATGTAATTTCATCGCCTAAATTTTTAAACCTTTAAATGGACAAATAATTTATCTTCACTAGTCTAATTTTTTCAGAGCAAGTGAAGCTTACCTGAGTTTACCTACAGATTACTTTATCTCAGAGATAAATTGACAGACATGTAACTTCTCTTGGTAATTATTCCTTTTAACAATTGAAATAATGTTCACCAGATAAGTGTGTTTGAGAATTATATGGGAACTCTTCACATGGCTGTTATCTACTTCTTTAAATGCATTTATGTTGTAGGTTTCCAACAGACTGCTGTCAAGATCAGAATCCCCTTGAATCAGGTGTTAAAACCTACAGTCTCTGAAGAGACTCAAGATTAAGAGATCTAAATACAGGAAGGTGGAAGACGTTTAATTCGTCATCTTTACTTGCCCCACTTATTTTCGCTTTATTCATTATTGGTAAGGAAATGCAGGACATGAGAATAATAATGACAAATACATGTTCAACAAAGTAGAATAGCATCAGTGAATGGAAAAGAATGATATTCACATGAAAAAAACATGAAGGATTGTGTCAACATTGTCTCCATACAGGATCAAAAGAGAGAGTGGGGTGCTTCTAACAAGTGACTCATCTGCTACTTAAGTTATCTACAGAATAAATTGCCCTTTGGAGAGTAATATTTCCGAACTGATATGAGGAGTTTCCGCATGACTAAACTGGTCAAATCACATCACTTTAAGGAACAGAAAGAATTGCAGCCACATGGATCATGGACAAGTGTAGTACAGGAAAGCTAGGCAAACTTTTTGGAATATCTCATTTCTGCTGTTCTTTCTTAACATTTTAACTGGCAGTGTTTAATTTGCTAATTCTGAAAGTTTCATCTGTTGTTACTTTTTCTTTTCAGTAGTAAAGCTGTAAGGTTTTTCTTATCTGGACAGGATCTTGTGACAGTGTGTTTGCACAAGTTTAAAATGTGTTAGGTGAAATCCATATTTCTCTTTATAAATTTATATTACATTGCCTTGTTATTTCATGAATAATCCTCCCATACTTGTCTCTTAGTTTGACTGCTTCTTCTGAGTTAGTTGTTCTTTTTGTTGTAACTCTACACTCAGTAAATTTGTAAAATGACTCAGGGAGGAGTCAGACAATGGTGGGATTTTTTTTTTTTTTTAATTTCAGTATGATAGTTTATTGTTGTGTGCATGGCTTTAACTCTGCCATGGGAATTCAGTGTAGCTAGCTTTGTTCTTTCTGTTCTTTCTTATGCAGTTGCAGCTTAGTATTTGTAATGTTAGCATGTATATCACCTCATTTCAAAATCGAAGCATTATCATTTGGGGTTTGTTCAAAATGCTAATGGTAGTGAATATTTTCTCATGTTGTTCAGTTCAGTAGATACAGTGTAACTGAGTTTCTGCTGTTTGCAATGACTGTCACATTGACCAGACAGGCTAAATCTCCACAGAATAACAATTAAAAACAAAATGGTAGCAGACTCCCATTTACTACAGAATGTCCATCTTGTGTCAACTGAGTATTTAGTTTGAAAAAAATGTTGGATGAGGAACAATATTAAGATTGGGCCTAAATAATAACTGAATTATGAGAAATATTGGCAGATTTCCCTGCAATTCATAATTTACTAGAGATTAAAGGTTTGCTTCACTTTATTTTAGAATGCTTTGAGGTTACTATAATTGAAATGACACAATGATTGTGGATACTGAGATCATATTAGTAAATACCAATAAAAGCAAACCACCTTTCCCTTGGGAAAACCATCAAAACTGCCACCAAAAACACCATTGTAGATACTATTATTTCTCAGAAATTGGATTAAAGACTTCGCAAATCAATTGTTCAAACTACAGTTTCTTTAATGAAGCTAAGATGGTTCTATAGCACTTTTAGGAAGCAATCTTAAAGAACTCACAAAGCACATCACAAAATTAGACGTTTGGACAGCCCCTTTTCTTCTTCACAGAACTATTTTCTTCCTTTATGTCTTTATCCATTCAGCAGATATGGCAAGAAATTAGTAAACAAACCGTCAATTTGTGGGGTCATATAGGAGATGCATCATCATGTATTAGGAAAGCTTGCTCTGTCACCGTCTTTTTCTTTTTCTTTTTTTTTTTTTTTTGATAACTGTTTCCAATTTCTAAATTTGCCAGTATTTTATAAGGACAACATTCTACTGTAGCAAAACAGAATAAATACATTATAAAATAATTGCTAAAGCAATGATATGCCACATCCTCTTCTTCTCTCTTTCATATTTTTTCTATCTGAAAGATTCATCTTCTGAAGCATAACCTTTTCTTCTGACCTTTAGAAAATTAAATAAAAATGAGGATTTTCCCTCCTCCTCACTTGCAGGGTGAAAAATGTGCCTATAATATGAAGCAAGATAGATTAAAATCTTCCTTAATAAGTTATCAAAACCTCCAGAATACTTCTGACAAAATCTCCTAAATATTTTTTTCCACCACTTGGGAATACGTGCAATTAAGGAAATTCATATCCTTAATGGGTTACAAGCTCAATCCATGATTAACATACACATCAACCTTTTTGTCTTCATGACAAGTCATTTCATTCTGACATAATCTGATGACACATACATTTTGATAGTAGCACAGAAACTAATCAAACAGGACATTTTAAAAGACAATTTATGCTAGCTTCTGTGATCTGTACTCTGTCAGAACCATGATCAGTGCTGCAACCTCTTTCTAGGCCGGTTCACCAGTGTACATCTGCCCTCTGTCAGTAAACTATTTGTAGCTCTCATAAGGTGTTCATGTTTCATGTCCTTTCCTTACATACTAAGGTTTATGAACACCATTCTTATTAGCATGTTTGATTATCCTTAGATTGATTTCTATTAACTGGATCATTTCACAAGATTTTTTTCAAATCCTTTACCACAGGCATTTTTGTCAATGCAAATTTTGGCCAATATCTATGTTGTTTGTTTGTGGTGAAACATGAAAGAATAAGCCTCATTCCCCAAATAAATCAGATATCTATCTAGCTATCTCTCTGGCTAGATAAAAATTACCCAAGTCCTCAACTTAATGGAAAGAAAAAATAAAGGGGGATGGGGCAGGGGAGGGTGAATTCTTAGGAAAATACCTGCAATATGCAAAAATTATACGTCAAGAGCTTGACTGTGGGTAAAATAAACAGATTTTGAAATAAGCCAGATCAAACCTCAACCTATCCTTCAATATACTCCGAAAATCTGGAAGTATCCCTTATGAGACAGGAATATGCTGCTGTATTCAGGGATGAAATCTCCCCCTTTTTATTCTATTTAATGATACCTAAAACCCACAGTCAAGATTTCTACCAGCTTTAAATGAGGTAGGTGTGTGCTTTGAAATCTACAGGATCTGGAAATAGCACTTATTGTGTGGATTCCCTTGTCACCTGACTTCCTCTCACTCCTGAAAGGCTGCAATGTACAGAGAGATTACTTACTGGCATAGCTATAAGACATAAACCTTCATCTATACAGAGAGCTTCCTAAAAATGATCAAATGAAATCTAAACAAAATGCTGCTGCTGTCTAGTGAATTATTTAATTCACCATGTGTGAAAATGGGTCTCTTCAAAAAGAAGGAATGCAAGAAGCAATGAGCATGCAGTATGATACAAAAGTCAGCTTGTGCCTAGTGAAAGGCAGCTTGAACATATGCTGATATTCAGAGTGGGATAGCTACAGTTCATTCACATCCACCCTAAAAATATCATGCAACATATTGCTGAGGAAGTGGTAGGAGAAGAGCAGGCAGCAACAGCATTCATATCACTAGACCAGGAGCTCTGTTAGGAAGCTGGGAACTGAGAAGTGGTGATGAAAGTGGTGATGTGACCTTCATCTGCTCTTGAACAGATGAGCCTGCTGGTGGGTCATTGTCCTTCACTACTGCCACCCTCTCTAAAGAGAGAGAATATTATCAGCACCATTGTTTGTTACCAAGTGATACCTTTAAGGAGGACATTTAAAGAGAAGGTTCATATAGATAATATTTTCTCTATGTGTGTCCTTAGGAGATAGGTAACACGATGACACTAACCTTAGCTTACAATGACAGGTAAACCTCTGAAACACAGTATTGAAAGAGCAGAAATTTCATACCAGCCTCTTTGTAAAAGAATCTCTTAGCTATATTTTATGCAAGTGTGTTTCATAAGCAGGAAAAGACTGGCTCCAGGAAAAGACTCTTGGAAGATTTTTCTTCTTTTTGCACTCAAATAAGGTTTATGGTTTTGCAGAACAATGCTGAACTGTTCTTTGCACTCCCCAGAGACTCCTTTATATCATCTCCTTAATGTCATTGTCTACAATTTATATATAAAATCACTGAGAAAAATATTGTAATATGGTGAAATAGAATTTCATCTATATGCTTTTGAATATTACTACTCTCTCTCCTTGATTTAAATATAGGCCACAATCACAGAAAAAAAGACAGATATTGTTGAAAACAAATGTTCTGAAATGCAGTCTACAAAAAGTCAGAGAAGGATTAATTGAGCTGTTTAGGACTGTGACTGTACCCCCTTTTGAGCATGTATTTTGCTAAAATAATTTGACACTGTTCTAGGTTGCAGGACATCTGAAGATGGCCTTTGTTATCTAATAATCTACAGCTGCCCCTGAGGAAAACCTTAGTTCTTGTAATCAAGTAATCACCTCCTACTGTAACCCATGTGTTTGTCACATCCAGATCTCAGGAATATGGCATTGTTGTGATGCCTGGGAACGCAAATAAAAGACAGCTCCTCATTTTCTTCTCCAGCCACTTCCAGAAATTGAACAAAATTATTTCACAAGGAAGGGGTAGCATTCAAAGATAAGATTATCTGAAAGTACCTTCAGGATGGCTGAGATATTTAATTTGGATGAATTCCTGTAATTTCCTTTCCACGAAGACGCGTGGAAGAAAACAACGTTTGCCTTTACACGGATTATTCCTCTTTTTTGCTTTCACAGACATTTTTGCTATGCATGGCATGGCCTATCTGAAGTGGTAAATGTGGGCCAGCTCTTCTGCTTTGATCTGCTGGGAGGAGTTTGATCTGCTGTGGCTTATTTTGGCCAAGCATTTCAGCTGGCCACAAGGCTTGTGCTCCAGAGCAGCTGCCACCAGACCCTTAAAAACACTCCCTGTCCCAAAATCTAGCAAACATCCTCAGAATGTTCCTTTAACTTCATTGTTTTTTATTACTCACAACTACTGTATATGCTTTCACATCTGTTGTAGGTTTCTTGGTTTGGCTCTCTGCCTCACTCCCTACAACCTTTTTTCTTTCAATAGTTAAACTGCCAGGAGATGGATCCGTCAAACAGAATCCTTTTAATAGAAAAATGGATTTAAGTTCTTGAATTGTATTGCTTTGGCAGCTCTGATAAGGAGAAGACACACGCAGTGTGGTGATAATGTGGGAAAAACTTCATCGTCTGCTATTTCTCACTCCTTTGCTGCATTTAAATTATGTAAGAGTCTGCTTCCCTCTCAGCCTACTGCACCCCGCTTAGCAGCCTGCATGACTCTGCAGTTAATTCTTGCAGCTATTGTAATTCCCTTTTGAAATTATTTGTCAGCTCACCCTGCAGAAAAGGGCATGTCTGGAAATTGCCTTTTCTGCAGTTTCACAATGTCTGCGATTAGCCAGTTTAAGGCAGAGGATCACACTCGCAGGAATTGAATTTCCATACCTGACTAATAGTTCCTGTCTGCACTCCTATTTCTAGTGAGTTCCTCATGAAGCAGCAAGTTTTGGTTACAAAATTGTGAAAAGAGCTCACCGAGGAAAATAAAACTAAAATCAACACAAGTGCTGAGTGAAAACTGGATGTTAACATTCATGCTAAATCTCTTATGGTAAAGATTAAAGAGCATTTGTTCCTTGGTGATTTCTCATATAGTTTAACATCTTCTTGGGGAAGAGATTTGAATGTGGGTTGGTTTTTATTTTTATTTTTTTGGCCATTTTTTTAGGTTCAAAAAATGCTACAGTAAGCCTTATCAAAACAAGAATTGTGAGAAAATGTGTGCAAAGGCACATGTCACTTTCCTCTTTTGGAAGGAATTGAAGCAGTCCAAAATCTTTGTAATGCAGTCAAGCAACAACAAGTCTCCTAAAATTCACATGAGAAAGGGCTGCCATTTTGAATTATGGGAATTGCACAACATTCTGTTTTGTGGATTCCCACAGGTGTTAATAAGTATTTTGACAGTCCCAGTAAGATACATAACATGCTTAATTTGCAGAGCAAAGTTTGGATGTTGATGTTTCTTTGCAGAATAGGAAGACAATAAGCTCAGTATTCTTATAACAATCTTGTAATAATATAAACCTTTCATAACAGAGTGCTAGTTTTGCTACTGAACTTTTTCCCCAGTGTATTACAGAGTAGTAATTGGTATTTCATGTCCTTTTGGTTAGGACTACTTCGTGACAGGAAATTGTTTTTTTGATGGCTTAGTTGTTATTTTTTACAAATGTTATCAAGTCTTGTTGAAATGCATCAGAAGACTTAAATTGGTTTATGATCATAAGGGTTAATAGTTAGCATCTTCCATGAAAGTGCACAGCCCATGATTCAACTCTAAAATTAGTTCTGACAATTTCTGATTTAGAATCACCATGGGGTACAAGAAAAAAACAGATATGAAACAGATTCAGTTCCTTTATTTTTTAACCCCAATTTTGCGTGAGATTCTGTGTTCAAGTGAAATGAAAGGAACCATTTCTAGCAATTTCTGCTTGCACCAGTTGTGAAGAAGTAAGAATTTACAATTAAGAATCATATGCTCTTATCTTGAAGGGTGCTGGGTACATCTTGCAATTTGCTAAGTAACTTCAGTTCCCATAGAAACTAAATGGGATCAAAGGACACTCAGCACCTTGCTAGTGTAGACTGCTGGCTGACGACCAGCTTAGAAGTTTATTCGCAGATGTGTTACACCACTAACTGCTTTTATAAGAGAAGTTTTCCATTAGATAAACAACACTGAGGACTCTCTAAGGACACAGTGCTTGAAAGCATTTTGAAACCTGCAGGCCGAAATAGCATCTCTGTTATATGTTCAGCACATACCAAAAATAATAAAGAAGCAGTGTAGTTAGTGTGAATACCTTTCCCCACATACATATTTAAAGAAATTCTTTAGGACTACAGTAACTTTTTTTTTTTTTCAGTGATATTTTACATACTGGTCATGGAGAGCACTGCACCAATCTGCAGAGCTATCAGGATCACAGAGAACGTTTCAGCACTATGAAGCCAGCAACAACAGAAGTAAGATTTCCTATGCCATATTGCTTGCTGTAAGATGAAAAATATATAGCTTAATATTCAGAAAAAAAAAAAAGGCCACTCCCACCCAACAAAACAAAACAAACAAAAACAAAACAAAACAAAACAACTCTCTATTTCCCCGTCTGTATTTTGCAACACAAACATGTCTAGCATGAGGCAGAATCACAAAGGTGGCAAACACCTGGAGTCATGGCACACAGAATGCAGATATCTCATGTGTTTATGCACATAGATGTACCCATTCTGGCTGTAATACACATGCTTTATGTGCTGTGGTGTAAATTTTCAACAATTCTCCACTCCATTGTGACACCCCTTCGTGACAGTTTAAATTCATGGGTCTCTGACACCAGCAGCTCTCACCCTTTCCAGTAGAAATTCAGGTGAGGTTCATTTGGATAGCTACAGCACAGAGGCTGACAGATGATCTACTCACACCATATCAATGGAGACAAATAAGAGCCAGAATGGGAAATGTCTTGTACTGTAAAGCTGATATGAAAATCAATGAGGAAAAATGTACAATAGGAAAAACAACCAACCTCACCCTCTCCCACCCCCACAATATTTCTTCTTATTTAATATAGAAGGTATCCAATTAATTAACTATGCTATAGATGGGTAACTTATAGGTTTTTAAGACTAAATGAATCACACTTCCCAGCTGTCTGAGACTCCATATTCAAAGTCAACTGACACTTTATAACATATTTGCCTTTGTCTGTT